>NW_028300808.1:712183-969286 GCF_049724085.1 Artemia sp. Qi Xiang Cuo
TGCTGCATTGCTAACGGTCATATCTGATGTGTGAGGAAATATTGGCGAAAAGGTAGTTTGACCTCGACCTAGAGTAAACCATGATTGTAACTAATCTTGAAAAATTTAACTAGACGAAAGTCAATAGAAACTACCTTTCTTTTCAGAACAATGGCCAAGGCAATTATCGACACAGAGTTCATAACTATAAAGCATGCAAAAGAAAATGTGATATACTCAGCAGCAATCCTCATTGTGAGTAAATCGGGGGAAGAAGTCTTCGCAAAAAAATGGGACGTCAAATACAATTTAAGAAAATATGACGAAAAATCGTATAGTTTCGGACTACGATTAGCAAATACACCCAAATATTGACCCGCGAGAGGGAAATTGGGAATAAAATATAATGGCAGAAAGGGCAAGTACCTTCTATATATACATCATGAAATAAGAAAATTGCAAAAACTATATAAAGTTTGGTACTGGTACGTTAAAGGTCCTTGTCAGACAGATTTATTGCTTCTTGACAAATTTAGAAAACAAAAATTAGTTTACAAAATTGAGGGAAATTCAAACTGAGTAAAATACCAAGGTCAACATGACCCACTCCAAGAAATAAAATATTACAAACAATATCTCTACAGTCCAAAAACCATAATATATAGGGCGAAAAGAAAAGAAATTATATTTAAAAGAATAAAAACCAATGAATAAAAATTAAAAGCAACCAAGAATTAATAAAACTTTCTCTATTGAAGTAATTTCGTACGCTATAAGTCAAAGTCATCCCACACACCCTTTACGTTAAAAGAAAAATTCTTGAATTAAATCATCCAAAATAACTAACTCCCCGAACCTAACAATCAGCCGTATGTGTGCCATAAGCAATCAATCAATTCTATCACCACGAATCTTAATTTCACCTTGTTAATTTCCCCGATAAAAAAATTCATATAATAGGGATTTAAATTCTCATTCGATTATCAATCATAAGAAGTCTACCCATATTATGTTTAATGACATATTAATTCCAGAAACAGTGAAAAAAAAGGATGTGGCTAACAATTTTCATGACAATCTTCGTTACCCAAACTATAGCCCAAGATATTGTAAAGCATGGAATAATCTTCAAACACGAGAATTCGTTACTGGCAAGTCACAATGCCTGGAAGATATTTATGAAACTGGATCCCAAACCGTTTGAAACCCTGTTTCGACAAGTAATGAGACTAGAGAAGAATACTAATGAACTAAAGGACTCTATATTCCAATTCTTAAAATCGGAAAAGAGCCTGCAGGCAACGAAAGACATGCACCACAGGGAAAATAAAGGAGATCTACCCCCCATTATTCCAAGACTAAAATCAAAATTCCTAATAGATGACTTTGACAAGAAAATGGCAGAGATTGATATGGCTCTAGGAACTAACAACAGAGAAAACAGAAGGAGAAGAGCATTAATTAATGTGGACGGTTCCATAAGCGAACATACTACGACTAAATATACCACAGGTTCCTTCTTGACAACTTCCAAGAAAAATAAAGTCTATGATGGAAATTACGCCATGCTAAATGAATTACCAAGCATATTGACATACCTCAAGCAACTATGGCAAGACCATACTGAGAGCAACGTTACTAAGAAAGTATCACCAAAAGAAATAAAGAAAAATATAGACAAACCACAAAGAAAGAAAAATACCACGACAACCACGCCCAAAGTCGAGACAAGAAAAGAGGAAATACAGCCCTCACTAACGGACGTCACAACCAATGCAAGTCCAGAGTTAATCAAACTCAATGAACTATCGCAAGAAAAATTAATTACCATAACGCATTTGAAACCAACAAAGTTTACAAAATGGACATGGTCCACAGGACCAACATTTACAAAGACCCACTCCTTCGGCAAAATGTATATAAATTTAAGAGAAAGACTCCCAGTATTGCATACCGAGACTCAAACTATATTAGTTCAAGGATACCATTCGGATAACAAAAGGAAATTTTCTGAAAGTAAAAAGAAAGAGAAACACGAACCCGAGAAATGTTGGACAACTGATGGCAAATATACATGTGCCAGACTGGCCATGGCCGACGAACCAACCAAAGACTACGTCGAATCATTACCAGAGCTAAATGAGATAAAACGCCCTAAGAGTATAAATTCACCAATCCTTTTTAATATTGTATAGGCAGAGACTACAAGCACTATTTGAATTATTCAATACAGAAATACAAAAGTTAAAGCAAAGTACCACAAGAATCTTCGAAGTATTTTTTCGAAAAAGCAAATACCGCAGATCAGATAGTCTAAAACCAATCGTAGGAGAATTGGCTTCACGCTTATTTGGGCTATCGACTGATGAAGACCTGGATATCCTAAGGGAAAACGTGAAAAAAACTAAATAACGCCATGAACGTGACCTTACATGTCCAAAAAATACAAGCCAGTTTAGCCAATTATCAGAGAGACAAAATTGAGGCAATCTCGAAGAACATCTCAAAGACAGTAAAAATAATGAATTATTTAAAGAATGAAGTAGATCGTATGATTTCCGATTCGAGCCTCACCATGGTATCACTAGACATAGTGACAATGTCATTACTTAACCTGGCAACTGATGTTAGCAAATTTTAAATGCATTATTTGCCCTTACTGGAGGAACCTTGTCATATGACCTGGTGGACCCTTAAAACCTAAAAAGTATCTTAGATGAAATAAAAACACATCTAACATTCGGTCTACATCTACCAACAGAACCAGAAGTAGCAAACCTATTCCACTATTACACCAAGCTAAATGTTCACATTACGGAAATAAACGAACAACTATTTGCAGTAGTAACAATTCCATTAATAAATCAACAATCCATATATGACTTGTATAAAATTTCTAACGTTTCCAGCCAATATAGGTAGAACTAATTCGTTCATGACTCATCACCCCCAAAGCGGAATACTTGCTAGTCGATTAAGATAGGAGAAATATGCCTTAGCAAATCCACAGGACCTTAAGGAATGGGTAACATTCAAAAACCTAGTATGTCAACTAACACTGCCAATTTATAACGTAAAAACTGGATCCTGTATGTTCGATATATTTTTAAAAGAGACTCAACAAGAAGAAATTCCCAATTCATGCGAAGCGCTAGTAGGAAGTACAAAACGAGAAATATTTATTCATCTTAGAAATGATCTGTGGCTATTTTCTGTCCCAAAAGAAACAGTGGGGACTATCTCTTCTTATAATAACACAGAAAGAATCGATCCAAGCTACAGAACTGAATTACTATTACAAGACGTTGGAACAATAACCATAAAACAAGGGTGTCGATTAGTAACCAAAGAAGCCACGGTACAAACACCACTGATAACCACTAGTACGAATATTATAAGCCCCAAGGTGATCAATTTCAAACCAGTCAATTTATCGCATACCATTCCTAATATTGAAAACGAAGAAGTAAAAGCCACAATATGGTCAAAAATAGAGAATGTCAAGGGAACTTTACCACTAACAAAAATAAGAGAAGCATTAGACTCTCAAATTCCCCTATTTACTAATGAAAACCAAAGATTGACGTATGTAGAAAGTAGATACGTACTATTCTCAACAAATTTTTGGTGGAATATGCTCCTGACGGTAGGTTTCGTATTCATGATTTCTCTGACTATAAAAATGCTATTGACCCTGAATTATGAAAAAATTATGAGACCACGGAGACAAAACCCAAAGACAGATCACAGCGAATCGAGTGAGATGCAAAACCTAAACCCGTAACTCCCTGATAACCCTTAAGCCAAAAAATAGGGGAGGACATGATCGAGAGAATGAGAGTAGAGCTCCTCATGCGTGCCGTGTCCAATCCCACCTCTCTATTTATTGTTTTCGTAAACCCATGTCGCTACAAAGATGAAATGTATTTCTTAAGCAGCATGGACGCGCATAAACAGTAAAGGCTTGAAAATTTATAGTAAATCGAGACCTCTCATAAAACTATGTAACCTACCTCGCGTGTAGTTATATAATAGAAAAGTAAATGCTAAAGTAGTTGAGTGTTGAATAATATTTAAAATATATTAAATACTGAACATGTGCCAGATGCATATATATATATATATATATATATATATATATATACATATATATATATATACATATATATATATATATATATATATACATATATATATATATATATATATATATATATATATATATAATATATATATATATATATATATATATATATATATATATATATATATATATATATATATATATATATATATATATTATATATATATAATCAGTGAATCTTGAAATTCTAATATTGTGTTATTTTTCGTATACTCAATCATTTTTCTAATGATTACTGAACTTATCTCACAGTAATACAGTGTTGCTGCAATATGCATGAAAAAAGCATGAAATTGCTCTTATTCGTTATATCTTTAAGTTTAACCTTACCCATATTAAGTTGATATTATTAGTACGACTAATCACGACTATTATTTCAAACAATAGTCCCCGTATAATATTGTATAAATTATGTATTATTGCCATGTGTGTTTTAACTTATGTAATTGTAAAGAGCTTACGATTCTGCCTGGATATTTATATTCTAGGAAGTTGAGTAATCAGTGCAAATTCATTCATGGTATGCCAACACGTAACACAGATACAACCCAGTAGCATCTACTCTCATCATTCGTCAACCACCAAGAAGTACTCACCAAGGAAATCCCTAAGGACAAAACCCTGATAACGACCCAAGTCACCAAAGCCTAGTACCAGGTAGCATTACCTCAAGCAATATCATCAAACCAAAGACCCCGTATATATATATATATATGTCTGAACCAAAGATTATCTAGAGAACCACCCCGACCTAAGCATGTCGCAAAACTGCATAAAATCCGTCGATAACTATCCTTAGACGGCAAGGTCCCAAACATTAAATCCTAAGGACCAAGAATAACCCTGGAGTCAATTCCTCAAAGATTATATATCTTAAGCCCCAAATCAGAGATAATATTTTGAAACAAGATCCCAAGTTTAAGGTTTGACCAGATCCATTCATTATTAGATGTTGCAAAACCAAACCATCCTCTATTAGAAGAAGAACCAACCATAATCAATTTTTGGAAAATATAAACTGTACGTGCTAAATTTTTCCCAAAATGAAGTGTTCAGAGAAGAGGACCAACGAAGTTATCATTGTCACAATCCCCATGATTAAGCCCTCAATGATGGTGTATCATTAAAACAAGAATCAAAGCCAATGCGTCGAACATAGAACCTGATAACAAGTTTTGAGCCAACCATAATTACCCTTACATATCGTAACACAGCCCTTTATTCAAATAAAAGAAGGACTGAACGCGAACAATCTACGGGAAACATAGACTGTAAGAGTATAAAATTTTCCCGAGGATAGAAGTGCCCAAGAAGAGTTACCCAGCCCAGCGATCCATTACTCATTTCACGTAATAAATTCACCAAGGGTTATGTACCTATTAAACATTTCAACAACTCTGTAACATTAATCCCTTATATTTGACGTGAAAAACCACGCACGGACAATTTTGTGCAAGTAGTCATACTTATGAACAATATAAACGCTTATTCCAAGCAACAAGTGCCAAAAGATGAAACACCACGAAGACAAACCATAAACAATAAGTCGACACAGCAATTAGTTCAACGAAAACCCAAAATAAAGTGACAACGTATGTGATTATTATAGACACGTAGAATGATGAAGTAAGTGTGAAGTCTTATGTATCTAACTTGTAACTTTAAAGAATATTGAGAAACTTTTCATAAAACAGATGAAAACAAGTGCAAGCTACATTATCCCGGTGTTGCAATCAGACATTAAGCTTAAATCTAGCAATGTGTCAAACTTTTTATTTGAAATTATTTTAATCCATACATATCAGTGCCCTTGAAGTCAGTTACTTATCGTATCAGTATAGCGTCAGGTGGAAGTATAGTCTAATATTAGAAGAAGTGAACGCGTACCATGTCAAGTAGTAGAATAATTGCAAAGGCGGAACTTAATTAATTAAAACCATGTAGAATTATTAGCATATCAGGTGAAGGTAATTTAAGTATCAGGTGAAGGTAATTTTAGTATTAGTCGGAGGAAGTAATAATTATATACGTAATCATATAACCAAATGTGTTAGTCAATAGAAACTCTTTGGCCTTTTCGCCAAATAGAGTGAATAGGTGATGGACTTTTAAGTAATGTCTTCATATATGTAGTCTCATAAAGCAATCAGGAATATAAAAAAAATAAAATAAATATACATTTTACTAAAGCTGAGTTAATTCAAGTAATAAGTACCAAGTTAAATTTTTTTACAAAGCGAGATCAAAATTCAAAAAGTAGAAAGAGTAGTAGCACAACGATGAGGACATCGTTTAGAATGGGAAGGATGATATGTAGCGGGGTCATAATTTAAAACCTCAAATTTTCCAGTTAAAATTACTTGAGTAAAATAAAATCACCCAAAAAATGAACCTAAAAATTCAAGTAACCCACAGATCGAGTAAGGCTCAAACATTCAATTTAAAAAGTAGCGAAACGAATGTATCTTATTCAAACATACATTGTAAAAATCTTTCCCACAGAAAATGTAATAGTAATAAATAAATCCGCCTCTGCGTCGCCAAAGTATGAAATAAATATCAGTATGACCAAATGTTACATGACAGGCGACCATCAATGTAATTTAAATCTTAAGAGCTTGAATTTCCAAACTATCAAGAGATGGTAGAATTTATTATACAAAAAAATAGTCACTCGAGATACAAAGTATTTTCGTATAATCTAATTGCATTGTTCTGAAAACTAAGTTTAGAACTATGTATTCCAATGCAACTAATTGTATTGTCCCTTAACAAGTTTCAGAGGGATAAATTATAAGTCTTCTTGAAACTAAGTGACATGTAGCTAGCAAAAAATTACAATGTAAAACTTTTTTTTGTTGAGAAAAATTCCAAAGTGAAGTCTCAAAGTTGTAAATCGTATCAAAATTCATGTAGCCAATTGGTGTATCCCTGTCCAATAGAGATATAGGACATACAGTCTGAACCAATAGGACCAGTGTAATATACTTTTTAGCAACGCCTGAATGTAACCTCCGGCAAAATCAGAGGGTATAGTTGCTTAGAACTTAGCAATTTTGGATCAGTTTATTATCAGTTTTATGTGCAGTCTAGAACCAGTCTATTATGAGTCTATTAGGAGTCTAGAGCGAGTCTAGAGTCAGTCTATCAGCAGTCTATTATGAGTTTAGAGTGAACCTTTGAAAACAATTAATGTGAGTGATTTAACTGTTGCATTGTATATGCCCCAGTCTATAAAATTGTCTTAGTGTCTATGACTGTGAAGTGTTTTTGATATTCCTGATAAGCTTTTTGCCGATAATGTGAGTAAAAATAAATACATTACTTTCTTAATTATTTCTCTTTATGTTGATATTTCTCAAGATAGTTAGTCCTTGTGGCTCCAACTGCTGTCAAGGGAACCTGAATCCTTTCAATCTGATTTCGACTTAGTATGGCCATTAGCATATGCTCCCCATTTAAACCGTTGAATTAATCCCCCATCACAAGAAGTTCCCCCCTACTATGGTACGATACTCGCAAATCACCAACTTAAAAATCAATCAAACCCCCCCCCCCATTAGACTTTAAGTTTGGGAGTGTCTTACTTCCAAATCTTATTCTCTGCTCTTTCTTAAGCTTTGCTGTGATATATAAGACAAAGTTCGTAAGAAAATCCACAGAAATTAGAATATAACGCAACATTGTTTCACTCCTGATTAAAAAAAACCATCTACTAGCTTCATTCACTATTTTAAGAATCGAAAAGTTATTCTAGTACAAAGCACTGACTATTTTTATTTTTTTACCTAGTATAATTAACAAGGATAGAAATTTCACAACAAATCCCCTCTTGGCTGACCCAAATGCTTGCAGATAGTTTATAAATCTAAGGACAAAATGGACCTAAATTGTCATTTAAAGGGGTTTTTGTTGCAAGGTATATTAATATAACACTGTTACTTTACATGTTGATTCCAAATATGAAAACATTATTAATTTTAAAGCAAACTATACAAAATTGTGAGGCTGCGCCTAGAATTTTTGGTTCTTTTATGGTTAATTTTCAAATTCTCAACTTAGTAAAAAGTATTGATTTCAAAACTCCATAATATGTATTTGCGTCTTAATGTTTTATCAATTTCTGGCTTAATTAGTCAAATTTATACGATACTTCCCATTTTAATAAGAGTTAAAAACAATTTATGTTTATACTTTTTTTTAAAGACATTAGTTTCAATCATTTACATGCTTGGTATTCCAACATTATTCAATGGGTCATTCATTGGCCTAAAACTTCTATTTGCTTTTGGAGGGTTATATTCATGGGCAAGAGTAGTATGGAATATCCAGCTTGATCATCAGGGCTAACGAATTCTGTATCTATATCTGTGTTGTTGTTTTTTTTCAAGTTTGAAAAAATACCCTAGGCCTTCCTTTTTTTCTGACCCTCCTTTTTCCTGATAATACAATCTAGGTAAGTGAAAATTTCCAATGTTAGAAGAAAAAGACGATTTTTAGAAGATTTTAGAAGACTGGAAACTGGCTCTGACTTAAAAGTGATTATATCATTTTGTATAAATATCATTCGTTTTGGTTTTAAATTCTTTAGTAACTCTAATGAGAATGATGAATGACTATGTCATCAAAATAGCTAGAGCTTTTATATGTATTTGCCTATTTAAAAGGACCTTTCCCTATTTAAACTCTTATCTGTTTCGTCATGGAAAAGGCAGTGTGATCTTGGAAAAAAGTACTAACGTCGCATAAATGGCACTGACGGAATAACTATAGAATCAGCAAAATTTCATTTGTACTTAAAAGAATAACAAGATAATTTTAACAGAAATTAATTCATTACTATTTCGTAATTATCAGAGGCAACGCTAGAGCGATGCCTATAGTAAAGGCCATACAGGTCCAATGTTTTATTATTATTCATTTATTTAATTTTATTCCCAGAAGCACTTCATATGGAAGGGGTAGTCGTAAAATCTTCAAAGGGGGCTTATTCGATTGGAAATCGAGAGTTCCTTTTCTTCTCAGAACTTTGTCTTCTCAGAGTTTTTTGTTATCAGAACTTTGAACCATTTTTAACAAAATATGTACCTCAAAATTTTTATCTGATACTTTTAGGGCGTAGAGGGGGGGGGGGTAGCTGCCCTAAAATCTCTTTTGACTCTTAAAAAGTGAACTAGAACTTTCAATTTCCAATAAATGAACCCTCTTCGAAGTTTATACAAGCATCCCTACCATAAAAACGATATATTCTCCCAGAGCATTACTTACAACGCCTGCCTCCGGGCCAATAGGGGTTGCGTCGACACAGGAGTTTTTCTTATCTGACCTTTGAATTATTTTTAATGAAACGGCTTTTTTTATTTTATCGGATAGGCTTTGGGAAAAAAGGGTGAGGGGGGGGGGGCAAAGCTAGTTGCCCTCGGATAACTTTTGACTTTTAAAAATGAACTAGAACTTTCAGTTTCCAATCAAATAATCCCTCTCTAATGTTTATACGAGCATTCGTTTCTTAAGAACCATACAAGCCTCCAGAACAACACTTACAACGCCTACTCCCTTGGGCCCTGGGGGGTTGTGTTGGCACCAGAGTTTTGTTATCTAATTTTTGAACAATTTAAAAAAAACTGGGTATCTTAAAATTTTTAGCGAATGGGTTTGGGGAAAAAAAGGCATGGGGGGCTAGTTGCCCTTAAATATTTTTCTCTTAAAAAAGTAAACTAGAACTTTCAATTTCCAATCAAATGAGCCGTCTATGAAGTTTATACGAGTATCTCTTTCATAAGTACCATTAATTCCCTTAGGGCATAACTTAGAAAGACTTCTCCTGGGCCCTGGGGGGCTATATTGACACCGGAGTTTTTATTATTTGACCTTTGAACTATTTAAAAAAAAAATGTCTATATAAAAACTTTCAACAGATGGGTTATGAAAAAGAAGGTGTGGGGGGGGCTATTTACCCTTAAATCTCTTGTGACTATTAAAAATTTAACTTAAACTTTCAATTTACAATCAAATGAGCCCTCTTAAGTTTTTACGAATATCAGTTTCATAAGAACCATATAGGCCCTAGGGCATAACTTACAACGCCTGCCTTCTGGCCATGGGAGGCTGTGTCGAACAAGGAGTTTTCTTTATATGGTCTTTGAACTAAACTCCAAAAATGGATATCTCAAAGATCTTATCAAATGGGTTTGAGAAAACAAGAGCTTGGAGGGGGGGGGGGCTAGGTGCCCTCCAATATCCATTGACTCTTGAAAAGTGAACTATAATTTTCAATTTCCAATCAAAGGAGCCCTCTTTGAAGTTTTTACGAGCATCCCTTCAATAAGAACCATATATACTCTCAGGACATAACTTAAAACATCTGCCCCCGGGCCCTGGGGGTTTGTATCGACACCAAAATTTTTGTTATATTATCTTTGAACTATTTTTAACAAAATAGCTATCTCAAAATTTTTATCGGATGCATTTGGGAAAAATGGGAGTTGGGGGAGGGGGCTGGTTACCCCCCAATGTCTTCTTACTCTTAAAAAAGGTGAAAAAGAACTTTCAATTTACAATCAACCGAGCCCTCTCTGAATTTTATTCGAGCATTTCTTGCATAAGAACCATATATGCCCCCAGATCATAACTTATAACCCTTGCCCTGACGACCTTGGGGGGAGTGTCATGCTCAAAAATATAATTTTTGGAACTTTCAACTAAGTTGAACCGAATGGTTATCTCAAAATTTTGAATGAATGTGTTTGGAGAAATGGTGTGCGTGGAAGGGGTATTAGTTGCCTTCCAATCACTTTCGACTATTAACAAGGGGACTATCCATTTAAATTTCCAATCGAATGAGGCCTTTTTGAAGTTTCTACATCAAGACCTTCTATAAGAACCTTATTTACCCCAGGGCATAACTTACGACCCTTGCCCTTTATTCTGTGGGGGGAGGGGGTTCATCCTCAAAGACCTAATTTCTAGAATTTTCAACCATGTTGAACAAAATGGCTATATCAAAATTTTGATTGAATGTGTTTGGGGAAAAGGTGGGGTTGAGAGGGGGGTTAGTTGCCCTCCAATCCTTTTCGACTATTCAAAAGGGCACTAGCCCTTTGAATTTCCAATGAAATGAGCGTTTTTTGAAGTTTCTACGACAAAGCTTTCTAAAAAAAAAGCTTATATGCCCCAAGGGATTAAATTACAACCCTTGCCCTGAAGACTGTGGGGGAGTGCCTTCCTCAAAAACATAATTTCTATCTGGAAATCAACTACGAAGAACAAGAAGCCTATCTTAAAATTTTGATTGGATGTGTTTTGGGAAACAGTGGGCATGGAAGGGGTGTTGGCTGCCTTCCAATCAATTTGAACCTTGAAAAGGGCACTAGAAATCTTGATTTCCAATCGAATGAGCCCCCTTTGAAGATTTTACGACGACCCCTTCCATATAAAGTGCTTCTGGGAATAAAATTAAATAAATAAACAATAATAAAACATTGGACATATATAGCCTTTACTATAGGCAACGCTACAGCGTTTGCTCTGATAAATACGAAATAGTAATGAATTTATCTCTGTTAAATTTATCTTGTTATTCTTTTAAGTACAAATGAAATTTTGCTGATTCTATAGTTGTTCTGTCATCGCGATTCATGCGACGTTAGTTTTTTTTTTCCAGGACCACACTGCCGTTTCTCTGACGAAACAGATAAGAGTTTAAATAGGGAAAGGTCCTTTAGTATACAGTGAAACACAAATATATACAAAAGCTCTAGATATTTCGATTAAATACTCAGTCATCATTTTCATTAGAGTTACTAAAGACTTTAAATCCAAAACAAATAATATTTATACAAAATGATATAATCACTTTTCCAGTCTTCTAAAATCTTCTGAAAATCGTCTTTTTCTTCTAACAATGGAAAACTTCACTTACCTAGATTGTAGTATCTGAAAAAAAGGAGGGTATATTGAGGATTTAAAAGTAGAATAGCTAGGCCCAGGGTATTTTTTCTAACTTGAAAAAAAAACACAGATATTCATATCGAATTCGTTAGCTCTGAAGATCAAGCTGGAATTCCATACTACTCTTACCTATGAATTTAACCCTCAAAAATCCAATAGAATTTGTAGGCCAATGAATGATCCATTGAAAAATGTTGGAATACCAAGCATGTAAATGATTTAAACTAATTTCTTTTAAGAAAAGTATAAACATAAATGGCTTTCAACTCTTATTAAAGTGGGAAGTATTGTAGTAATTTGACTAATTAAGCTAGAAATTGATAAAACATTAAGACGCAATATATATTATGGAGTTTTGAAATTAATACTTTTTACTAAGTTGAGAATTTGAAAATTAACCATAAAAGAACCACAAATTCTTGTAAAACCAAGATATGTGTTGGGATTTGAGGAAATTTGGAAATACCGACATCCTTGCTTATGCACATTTGTAGTTTCGAAAGTGTGGTTAATGTTATTACACAAAAGTTATATTTTATTATAACTAGCAACTTCTTGTCTCTTGATCCACGGTTGACCTTTTGCCTCTGTTAAGATTTGGCTTAGGAGTGCTTTGAAGTATTTTAAGTATTCTTAATTTTCTTATAGTCAACAGTTATAACTTTGTGTTTTTTTTTATCCCGTGGACAAAACTCCCATTACCAAATTGATTTATATTCAAACCTTGTACTGTTATTTAGTCCAATGAAAGTAATCAATATATATACTGACATCCATATATTAATATTTATACTTATCATCTATGCCCAGTAGGATAACCTAGTAAAATCAGTCAGGCCAACCTTAATTTGAAACGATACCCTAATATTAGTCACTCTAAAGACCTTTCCTCCATTTTAGGGATCAGACAAATACTACTGAAGCCCAAAGAAGGATTTTTTAATTTCCATTTATACGGATCATTAGATGGAATTAGCTCAGACAATACAATGAGATAACACGCACTTAAATGGGGAAGTAACTCTTTCTTTGACTTAAACTATGCTGATGATTCAAGCATCCTAAATGAAAATTATATCAAGTTAAATGAAATTTTGTTGTTGTTGCTATTTCAGGATGCTAGAATATTTTTTTTAATTAATTTTAAGAAGACTAAGTCGCTAAGACCGGGAATAAGGAAAGATAAAAAGGTGATGATTAGTAACAGAAAGATTGATCAAGTATACAGCTTTCACTTACATAATTATTACTATTATTTCAAATGGTGGGTTTAGTATAGTTGTTAGAGGTAGAAAACCCAAAGTCAAGAGTGTTTTTTCATTTGCAATGAGTATAGAAGAATAGGAAGACAAGTCTGTGCATTACGATAAGAATATTGGAAGCTACAGTGATGACAGTGGTCAATTAGTATTATGAATCATGGGTGGTCCAGAACCAGAGAATGATTTGCTAGATGTTTTTCCGAGAAATTGCCAACGGATTGTTGTAAGCACCCGACTAACTGACCGCATTTTAAACTGTAGGATATACGAAAAGTGATCTTCACTTCCACTTTCAACGGCTATAATGAGAAAAACATTTGGATGGCTTGGGAACTTTGTGCAGATGAATGATGACAGAATGCGAAAGATTTTCCTATTCGGTAATTCGTCTAAGGCTATGAAAAACTTAAGTCCTCTTCGATTAATATGGGAGGATGTCATAAGAAAAGATTTAAAGGAAATTAGAGCGTCCTGGGAGGATGTAAAGAGGGTGGTTTAAAATAAATTGAGATGGGGGAATAGTTTGAATAGGTCTTTTGTCCTCAGACGGCTTGGTACTGCGGTGATTTGTTTTTAGAAGCAGTAGTAGTAGTAGGATTTATTTTGCTACTTAAAAGAGCACTGTTATTTTTAATTTTATTTTGAAATGCTTTTTTATTATATTTTACAAGAAATACTTTACCCTGGCAGAAAAATACCAGGCAAACTAGGACACAGACAAGCAAACACGCACCCAGTATCATCTTTATCTGGAGTAAAAAATTTCAAATTGGACAGTTTACTAAACAGAAGCTTAAAATATCCAACTTAACACGAGAATCAATCTTCGACTATGTGATTATGATTACGCAATTTTCATCAACATCACTCCTTTAAGAGCGTTTTCCCCAATTTTTCCAGATTTCGAAAATTAACCATAAAAGAACCACAAATTCTAGGCTCAGCCTCACAATTTTGTATATGTTGCTTTAAAATTAATAAAGTTTTCATATTTGGAATCAACATTTAACGTAACAGTGTTATATTAATATACCTTGCAACAAAAACCCCTTTAAATGACAATTTAGGTCCATTTAGTCCTTAGTTTTATAAACTATCTGCAAGCATTTGAGTCAGCCAAGAGAATATTTGTTGTGAAATTTCTATCCTTGTTAATTATACTAGGTAAAAAAATAAAAATAGTCAGTGCTTTGTACTAGAATAACATTTCGATTCTTAAAATAGTGAATGAAGCTAGTAGATGGTTTTTTTAATCAGGAGTGAAACAATGTTGCGTTATATTCGAATTTATGTGGATTTTCTTACGAACTTTGTCTTACGTATCACAGCAAAGCTTAAGAAAGAGCCGAGAATAAGATTTGGCAGTAAGACACTCCAAAACTTAAGGCACGCTTATGATTTTAATAATATTGATGAAAATGTTGGAAAAACGAAGAATTTTTGAAGGTTGTGAGAGTTCAAGGTTCATGAATAGCGTCAAACACTGAAGATATGAACACTAAGTTGCTAAAATACGGAATAAATATAGGTGAAGAGGTAATACTGGGTAACAAGAGAATCGATCGAATGGACATTTTCACTTACGTAGGTTGTATTATCAGTAAGGACGGTCACTACGATAAAATTTTTAAAAGTAGAATAGCCAAGGCCAAGGGTATTTCTTTAAAGTTGAATAAAAATGAAACAACAGGAAATTAAGTCTGAAAACCATAACTTAAATTTTAGAAGCTAGAGTATTGACAGTGGTCTGTATAGATCTGAAGCATAGACACTCCGAAAAACGGGAAAGAACTTTTATATTTTTTCTAGAAGAACTGTCCATAAATTGCTTAGTTAACCAGTCTGAATGAATTTGTCTCAAACAGTAAGGCATAAATCTATGGTTCAGTCCTCATTTTAAGGAATATAATAGGAGACAGGTTGAGAGAGCTAGGAACTTTTCTGTGGACGAAGGGATGCAGATTTTTAAGGATTGTCATTGTCAACTAACCTTATACGGCCAAATCAGCTCGTCCATAAATGTAATTGGAAGAGGTTGCAAGGAAGGATTTAGAGGGAATTTGAACTTCCTTGGTGGGTGTAAAGGGGGAGAATTTAAAAAGATTGGCATAGAGGAGAAACTTGCGTACCTATTTTGTCCTCAATCAGCTTGGTATATCAGAGATTTGTTAATAGTATTAGTAGTAATATTATCATCAAAATATCACCTTTTAGAGTTTGGGTACAAATACACGCATGTCATATTTCAAACGAAGTGATATTTTCCAGTGAATTATTTACTACAGGAGAGGAAAAACACCGACTAAATATCCCTAGCTAGTTTAGTCTGCTTCAAACTCCCAATCAATGGGTCATGGTCCCAAAAAGAAACAAAAAGTTCTTTTCAACTCGTTAAAAACTATAAATTTTGAGAATATATTTTTTTCTGCTAAAAATTGCGCTTATGATGCAAAAAATTGGTATTTGACTAAAATGAACTTCCTTATAGATAAAGAATTGAATTAAAAGCGAATGTTTTTTCTTCTCCTAACCGGACTTTAAGGTTTACTCTTCTTAAAGAATATTCCAATCCTCAAAAAACTTTTTGCGCTTTACTGATATTAAATTTGATGTTGTTTATACCTTCCAAGACAAAGCGCCAATGACGCAGTAGGTTTTAGACTTTTACAGCGAGAGAAGGAGGCGAGAGGTCTTTTTTCTCAAACCCATTTGATAAGAACTTTGAGATCTCCATTTTTTGAATTTAGTTCAAAGACCATATAACGAAAACTCCTGGGTCGACACAGCCTCCCACGGCCAGAAGGCAGGCGTTGTAAGTTATGCCCTGGGGCCTATATGGTTCTTGAGAAACTGATACTCGTATAAACTTAAGAGGGCTCATTTGATTGGAAATTGAAAGTTCAAGTTCACTTTTTAATAGTCACAAGAGATCAAAGGGCAAAAAGTCCCCCACACCTTTTTTTTCAAAACCCATCTGTTGAAAGTTTTGAGATAGACATGTTGTTAAAAAAATAGTTCAAAGGTCAGAGAATAAAAACTCCGGTGTCAATACAACCCCCAAGGCCAAGGAGAATGTACCGTGAGTAAAATGTGATATATTTAAAATACAAAAAATAAAATTCCTTTTTTTTAAATATAATTCCAACAGAAATAAAACGTCCCCTAATTGAGTTCAAATACCGTTTCCAAGAGTCTGAATTCTTAATCAGCATAAAGAAAAACTGCCTTTTAGTTCCAGCCAAAACTCGGTGCTAATCACGGAAGATGGTTTTGAATTTTGCCGAGAAGATTGGTAATAAAAAAACTAAGAAATACAATGTTTCGCAGGAAGTCTAAGTTATAAGAGAGTGTGAACGTTAGAATCAGCAGAAATATTTAAAACGAATTATTGGACGAATAGTCCACATAATGTAGTGAGTTTGCGAACATAATTACAAAATAGCGGCCCCCTCCACAGGACTTGGGCCAATCGTGAAAAAACATAATAATGCACAGGAGTTTTATTTGTGTGATATAGCGAAACAAACTGTTTTTCGTTTCAATTATGGATTGTCTCTATTGCCATCAACATTATCTTTGAGAGCCAATTTATCCTTGCCTTTGTCGTTGTCATTTGAAGTGAACCACTGCTGTACAGCTAAATATGTAAGTCTTAATAAAACTATTGCTTTTCTACTTGTGTTTATTTTATATGTCTATATCTAATCGCACAGCAGGTAATTAGTTCGTATGTCTCCAACGGTAGCACTCCCAGGGATCTTATTTTGAGATACTCAAGGAAAAGAGGTTACATTTATAAAGCTACACATTTTATTTTCTCTCAATGATTGAGGGTGGCGTGGTCATAAATTTACTTTACTCCCCATTGCTGTGGCGCGATCACAAACTTAATTTTCTCATTATTTTTATAGCTTGCCTAACCTATTAAGTAACCTAAGAAAAATCACCCCGGAAGAACTGGCGCGATCGGTACACCGCTTTAAATCATAATATTATACATGGCACAGCCCTTAGTGCTCTAATTGGTGCTATCGGAGAACTTATAGGGTGTAAGTTCACCGCCTTAAAGCATATTATTACATTTGACGCGGTCAATCTTTATTACCACAATCTACATATAGCCATAAAAGTTTATTGCTACAAATGGCACGGTCGGAAATTGGAGAAAATCATGCGAACTAATTAGGCTATAAACTTTGTAATTTAAATTTAATTATTGGAGAGATACAGACATATAAAAAAAGTGATTAGGCCTATAACCGCTAAGCTATAACAGGAAAACCATTTAAAATATCTCATGGGAGATAATAGCCAACCCCCAAAATAGGTTAAGTAAAGTAAAAAATTTATATTGAGTTATTCAAACGCAAAAAAAATTTCATAAGAACTAAGCGATTTATTAATGGCGCACAAGTTGGTTGCGAGAAATGTAGAAATAGCACAGTATATCCCGCAGTATAATGGACAGTCGGATATCGACGAATTTAACATCCAATTGGCCCAGTTTGTAGAATGAACAAAAACAGAGCTAGAATCGTTAGTCGACCTGCTTCTATTACGATTAAAAGGCCAGGCCTTAACCTTTCTAAAGCAAATTGAACATACTATAGGTGATGACGCCAGCTTGCCAATAAATACGGTGGAAAAATTGTTAACGGCATTTAAAGAAAGATTTATCGAAACCGACTCCACAAATAAATTAAAACATGGAATGGTGTGCTTTGACCATTCACAAAACATAATTGAATATCTTGATAATATACGCATTTCAGTAGAGGCAAAATACGGAAGAGGTTCAGGAGAACTGTTTGAAAAAGTCATACTAAATACCTTTTTGCAAGGGCTACCCCCAAAACTATATAGAATGGTAATATCTAAAAATATTAACTGAAAATAATAACTGAAAAAGTATATTTATTTCAACCTAAAATTAAATTTTTAGGAGTAGGCTAGTAGTAACACAAGGAGAGATATCCCCAGACCCAGACAAAATAAAATGTGTTGAAAACCTCAAACCCCCAAGAACTATGAAAGAATTAAGAGGAATTTTAGGTCTCACTGGCTACTTTAGAAAATTCATGCGCAATTATGCCCAAATTGCGAAACCCCTCACAGAGTTGACTAAAGGGAACTTCCAAAATGTTATCTGGTCACAGGAAACTCAAATTTCCATAGACGGTCTAAAAAAGGCAATCACTTCTGAACCAATATTATCGGTCCCTAATCTCGAAAATGGAAAATTCGCGGTCACAACCGATGCTAGTTCTAAAAGCATTGGTGCTATTCTTTCCCAACTAATCCCTGTAGAAAACCCTAATCCTGTATAGGGAACGCCTAAACAAAAAATAGAAAAAGTTATATGCTATTCGAGTAGAACCTTATAAAAAGGCGAAAGTAGTTATTCCGCCACAAACTTAGAATTATTATCTATAATCCACCCCTTGGACAAATTTAGACACAATTTAATTGGCAGAAAATTTATGCTACGATAAGACCATAAAAGCTTGCAGTACTTGTGCACATTTAAAAACCCCACGGGAATTCTAGCTAGATGGATTATGAAAATCCAAGACCTAGATTACGAATTTGAATATTTAAAAGGTAAAAAAAATGCAGCTTGTGACTTTTTGAGTAGATACCCAGTAAATATACCGTCGGAAACTGAGGAAAATGAAGTTAACGCTATCAATGCTAAGAGCAAACATAAATGTAAGAAAAATAAAGACAATGACACAGTAAAGGAAAATAAGGTTAACTATTGCCCCTTGTCTTTAGAAAATATAAAAAGAAAGCAAAAAAAAGGACGAAATGTGTTCAGCACTTATTAATTATTTTTTGAATGATAATGCGTTACCAGACAAATTCAAAACTCTTAGAAAAGAGATAGGCAATTTTTACTTTAATCTTGATGAAGAAATACTGTATAAAATCGTCACCTCTGAGACAAATAGAAACCAAAGATCAATAATACCTGTATTACCCCAAAACTTAATAACACCTGCATTGGAATATTTTCATTCAGATATAGGTGGACACTTAGGAGTAACGAAAACTTTGCATAAATTAAAAAAATATTTTTAAGTGCCGTCGGGAATAACAAAATTTAAAGAATTTATAATTAAATGCGAAGCGTGTAACTTAAAAAAAAACCCCAAGCTTATACTAATCCTCCAATGGGAAGAGTCTCGATAGCGAGATTCACCTTGGATATTGTCTCATTTGATTTATATGGAACCAGTGGAGGATTACCTGTTACCAACAGAGGCCATACTTGTATTCTTTCAGTTATGGATCACTTTTCCGGATTTACTTTTGCAAAAACATTAAAGAGTCAAGGCGCTTACGTCACGACTAAGGCATTAGTTACATTGTATTTAAAATTTTGTATCCCAAATAAGGTTTTAAGCGATAACAGAAGCAATTATGTTTCAATAGTAACAAAAGATTTACTGAGTTTTCTTAACATAGAAAAATTGGTGACATCTCCGTATCACCCACAAGCTAATGGTAAAATAGAAAATAGGCATAAAATATTTTTGAATGTATTAAGCATTTATACAAAAAATAACAGGAACGATTGGGATCAATTCTTACCTTATTTAACTAACGTAATCAATACTGCTTATTCAGAAACAACTAAAGACAATCCATTTTATTTACTTTTTGGTCGTGATTTTAGAATCCCCTATGACGATATTATTGAATCCCGGCAATATGACAATAACTCGGAGGATTACAAACAAGAATTCATAAATAGGATGAGGAAAACTTATAAAATAGTTAGGCAAGAGTTGGAAATATGTAAAATAAACCAAGAGCTGAGAAACCAACCCAAAGTCAAGGGAGCATAGATTTCAAAATAGGAGATTGCGTCTACCTAAAGAACGAGGCAAAAACGGAAGGCAAAAAACTTTCCAACAAATAATGTGGACTCTACAGAATAGTCAAAAAGTACGATAACGATTATACTTTAAAAATGGTAAACCCCGAGAGTGGAAGGACTCACAAGGCGCATGTTAGCCGAATAAAAAGAGCAAAATTTCCAGAGAGATGGGTATCACATCCCTCCTCTACTGATTCGTCAGATGCAGAAAATGAGCCCCCTAAATCAAGATTGGCAGAGCGAAAACCCTTTAATTTCAAGCAAGACTATTTCTAGAATGATAACGATGAGGAAAACTTTGAAGAATTTTTATAGCTATGAAAAATCTAGTTATTCCCAAGAAAAAATTGCTAATACCAGTAAGAATAAAAACGCCAAAAGATCCAAAACGTTCATCATAGGAGAGCGCAGGAGAATTAGATTATACGTTATCTCCGAAAAACCAATTTCTCCTTGATAGAATTTCGACCCCTTGTCCCCCCAAAAGTTTTCCAGACGACATGGCTTTCCCTGCAATACCAATAGAAAGGTCCCTGTCATTGCAGGAAGAATTGAACAGAGCTGTTGAAACTCCGGGTATTACTGTAAAGAAAACTCCTCCCAAAGATTCAACTAAAACAAATCTGCGAGAAGCTATGGATTTAATAAATTTCCCAATAAAAAAGAATCAAAGTACATTACCTAAGAATAAAACTCCCAAGAATGACCAGCAAGGACAATATCATGATATAACTGTGTCCAAGGTCAAACATAATCAGTGGACTTCATGGAGGGATACACTAGTGCAAAGAAAGCCCCTTCCCCCTGAAGACATGGTATTTAAACAGTGGATGAACCCTGCACAAAAGTTTTGATTCCTCTCAAAGCTCTCAAGAGTCTTTCAAATCTCCCGAGTTGAAAACTCAAAGCGAGGACTTGGAGAATAAACTTTCTACTTCCAGAGGAGTAGAAATTTACGAAGGAAGGGGAGGTGATTCCTCAAAAATGCGAGGTTTAACTTCTAAAACTTATAATACAAAATCATCAGAAACCAGTTCCGAAGAGTCTAACGGCGAATCAGACCATATAGTAGTTAAAGAAATAGGGAAATCAAAACTGACTTCAGCAGCCGCACACGCTAAAGAAACAAAATTAAAAGGGCAAGAATTTTTGAAAAAACAATTCAAAAAATTTGATTTTTTTTCACTAGCAAAACCGAAAAAGAAAAAACCGCAAGAAGTTGAGGAGAAAGTAACGGCACAATTGGGTAGAACGGTTCAAAAACCCGATAGATGGAATTACACTTAATCAGTATAGGATTAAAATATTTTAAGGGATAGGCGTCATAAAGGAATAATAATTTAAAAACTTTTAGCTCATAAATAAAAATCAAAAAACTATAAAAATGCTATAGAAATATTTTGTTCAACACATATCAGTTCCTGAAAACAAATTATAATTAAAAGGTAACATTGCATATAATTAATTCAAATAATTTCCTTTAAAATAAAATGTCTGCCCGTACCATTCCAATATGAGGTATCCGGTCCAACTGAAAGAAGCCGGGATAGGGAGTACTAAGCGAAAAATATTCTTACACCTTAGAAATGATCTTTGGTTATTTTCCGTTCCAAAAGAAACTGTTGGAACTTTGTCTTGTTACAATAATACAGAAAGAATAGACCCAAATTACAAAACAGAATTACTGTTAAAAGATGTGGGTACGATAACTATAAAACAAGGATGTCGAATTGTAACTAAAAAGTCAACTGTTCGAACGCCGTTAATTACCATGAGAGCAAATATAATGAGTCCTAAAATAATCAATTTTAAGGTAATTAATCTGTCGTACACTATTCCCAATATAGAGGGTCATAAAATGAAAACCTTGATTTGGTCCAAATAGAAAATAATAAGGGGATACTGAGGCTTATAAATATAAGAGAAGCATTAGATTCCCAGATCCCCCTATTTACAGATGAAGACCAGAGATTAACGTATGTGGATAATAGATACGGATTGTTCTCAACCAATTTCTGGTGGAACATACTACTGACCGTATGTTCCGTATTCGCGACTTCCCTGGCCATAAAAACCTTATTGACTTTAAATTATGGAAAAATCCTGAGACTAAGAAGACGAAAACCAAGGGAAGAACTAGGGGAAACGGTTGAAATTCAGAGGTTAAACCCAGAACCCCTTGAGAACGTCTAAGCCAAGAAAAAGGGAAGATATTAGAAAACGAGTGGGTATAGAGGTCTCCACTCATACTTGCCATGTCTTGTTCCCTCATTGTTAGTATTGTTTACGTAAAACCGTGTGGTTACGACACTGCAAAATGCGTTTCTTAAACAGCACGGACGTGCGTGAACAATGAAGGCATGAAAAAATGTTGTAAATTGAGACCTCAAACTAAACAATGTAGCGTAAATTATGTTAAATGGTTATTGTAAATCTAACATAGTATTAAATAAATGCCGAAGGAAGCTAAAGAGGAGTCTGTGTATTAAAGTATACTGATGAAAATAATAGAAGACCTTATTTACAGTAACAATGTGATTTTTTGTTTATTATGCATTAAGACTACTCGATTTTAAAGATCGTATGATTCTGCCTCGTTGTTTTTCTTACAGGGAGTGGATTGACATATTGGATATCAATAAATACAATGAGTTATCTAGTGTACATACCGCCTAGTAGCATTTTTTTTCTTCGAACCTCGACCAACGAAGAGTACTCTCCATAGACTCCAGCCAATTTTCATCCCAGCTTCGTCAACGAAAATTACAGTTACCTTTTGATCGTTCTTTCCTCGACCATGAATCATATTACGTATCAGGTAGCATTAAATTTGAATCTCAGTATCCAGTGCATTATCGAACTATATAATCACATAAATTCTGAGAGCCTCATCGACCAGTACAAGATATAAGTACATAAATATCGCCTTTGATAATCATTATGGACCCATATACCATATGACCGTATAGTTATGATATTTGATAACCCCAAAAATTGTTTATGTGTCACAGACTCACGCATCGAATCCCTTTTGACCATCTCTTGGAATCCATCCTAGCCCCTCTATGTGAAAAGTTCATATTTCTGTTATCCTATAAATGTTAAGAGATAATTTCTGACAAATGAACCTGGAAACCAGCCACGGAATTACGAAACCCAAAATTAACCCCAGTGATTAACCCCTTAGTGACAATATTCTCCTCCCGCAAGTCAAAGACAATATGTTGAAGGAGTCACTAAAGTTTGATATCGACCCATTCCAAATCCAAACTTCAATTCCCCTGTTATTAATCAAGGAATCACCGCAAGAGTTAATAGACGCAAGCCATGCACTAAAACTTTTATAAGTGAACCGTGATCTCTAAGTGCATGAATGAACAATTTTATACGAGAAATACATTCTCTATGTGCCTTAAAATATCCCAAAAATGATATTCCGAGAAGAAAATGAACGCACTCCCAGTGTTCAACCCCTTAATGATAAGGCACAATATGAACTATCAAAAAGCAGGTGAGAATGAACTCTGATAGCATATTCCCACACCTATAGTTGGAAGTATCATTTCCCATTTGACAATTAAAGAAAGCTTGTCGTGTGAACACAACCATGCTCAAACTGTTCCATGAAGAAACTATATTGTAAGTGCGTTAAAAATTTTGCAAAGACGAAAGGAGTGAAGGATTATAATTTACAACAGAAGGATTGAGTACGCTAAAGAGACACGAAGGTGATGAATAGGTGTTAATTGGCATAAGTTACATCTTAATAACTTCGATAACTCAAAAATTCCAATATCCTATCAGTAATGTTACATAGCAAACATCCCCAGTGAAAGTGTTTTAATGTTACCAGTGAACGTGGTAAACCCACTGTTGTGTGTTTCAAATCGTTCTTATATGTAGTGCTAGATGTTCAGATAGAGTTAGGTGTAGCGTTGTCGTACTATTCATTTAATGTAGCGTAGATAGGAAGCAGTGTGCCCTATAGTCAGTAAAGTAAAAAAAAAAACTTGTAAAAGGTGAATTCTCAAAAAATCTTATGTAAAGGTAGAATAGCCTCAAACTTGTTGGAAATATAAAAATCATCAGTGTTAGATGTAGGAAAAAAATCTTTAGTATAGTAGATAGGCTAGAACCATAGATAATCTTAGTCCGGTAGATGAATTTTAGATAGAGATATATAACAAAATAAGAAAAGTAATAGAGAAATATTTTTAACACTCCTGATTAAGCAAAATAAAAACAAAAAATAATACAATATCAATCAAAATTATGTTGAATAAATAATAAATAAATAGTGAATATTTGAAAACCCCAAGGACAAGCAAGTCCTAATGACGGGATGTCACTAAATATTTGGAAGGGTAATATGTACCGTTAGTAAAATGTGACATATTTAAAATACAAAAAACTAGATTCCTCTTTTCTAAAGATAATTCCGACAGAAATTAAACGTCCCCTAATTGAGTTCAAATACCGTTTCCAAGAGTCTGAATTCTTAATCAGCAT
Organism: Artemia sp. Qi Xiang Cuo; assembly: GCF_049724085.1. Taxonomy (NCBI): domain Eukaryota; kingdom Metazoa; phylum Arthropoda; class Branchiopoda; order Anostraca; family Artemiidae; genus Artemia; species Artemia sp. Qi Xiang Cuo. The sequence goes on from NW_028300808.1 coordinate 736,911, forward strand.
AAAGAAAAACTGCCTTTTAGTTCCAGCCAAAACTCGGCTTTAATCACGTGAGATGGTTTTGAATTTCGCCGAGAAGATTGGTAATAAAAAAACTACTAAATACAATGTTTCGCAGGGAGTCTAAATTATAAGAGCGGTGTGAACGTTAGAATCATCAGAAATGTTTAAAACAAATTATTGGACGAACAGTCCGCATAATGTAGTAAGTTTGCGAACATAATTACAAAGTAGCGGCCCCCTCTACAGGATTTGGGCCAATCATGAAAAAAGCTAGTAATGCGCAGGAGTTTTATTTGTGTGATATAGTGAAAAAAAACTGTTTTTCGTTTCAATTATGGATTGTCTCTATTGCCATCAACATTATCTTTGAGAGCCAATTTATCCTTGCCTTTGTCGTAGCCATTCGAAGTGAAACACTGCTGTACACCTAAATATGTAAGTCATAATAAAACTATTGCTTTTCTATTTGTGTTTATTTTATATGTCTATATCTAATCGCACAGCAGGTAATTAGTTGATATGTCTCCAACGGTAGCGCTCCCAGGGATCTGATTTCGAGATACTCAAGGAAAAGAGGTTACATTTAAATAGTTACACGTTTTTTTTCTCTCAAAAATTAAGGGTGGCACAGTCATAAATTTAACTTACTCCCAATTGCTCTGGTGCGATCGTAAACTTAATGTTCTCATTATTTTTATAGCTTTTAAGTATTATTTTTTTATTAAGTATTATTTTTTATAGCCTATTAAGTAGCCTAAGAAACATCACCCCGGAAGAACTGGCGCGATCGGTACACCGCTTTAAATCATAATATTACATATGGCACAGCCCTTGGCGCTCTAAGGGGCGCTATCGGAGAACTTATAAGGTGTAAGTTTACAGCCTTAAAGCATAGTATTACATTTGACGCAGTCAATTTTTATTACCACAATCAACATATAGCCATAAAAGTTTATCGCTACAAGAAGACGTTCTAAGTTATACCCAAAGGGAATGTATGGTACTTTAAGGGATGCTCGTATAAACTTCATAGAGGGCTCATTTGATTGGAAATTGAAAGTTCTAGTTTACTTTTTAAGATAAAAAAGATTTAAGGGCAACTAGCCCCCCATGCCCATTTTCCCCCAAACCTATTCGCTAAAAATTTTAAGATACCCAGTTTTTTAAAAATTGTTCAAGAATTAGATAACAAAACTCTGGTGCCAACACAACCCCCCAGGGCCCACGAGGGTAGGCGTTGTAAGTGTTGTCCGGGGGGCTTAGTATGGTTCTTAAGAAACGGATGCTCGCATAAACTTTAGAGAGGGATTATTTGATTGGAAACTGAAAGTTCTAGTTTATTTTTAAGAGTCAAAAGATATCCGAGGGCAACTAGCCTTGCCCCCCCTCACCCTTTTTTCCCCAAGCCTATACGATAAAAATTTTAAAATAGACATTTCATTAAACATAATTCAAAGGTCATATAAGAAAAACTCATGTGTCGACGCAACCCCCATTGGCCCAGAGGCAGGCGTTATAAGTAATGCTTTGGGAGAATGTATCGTTTTTTATGGAAGGGATGCTTGTATAAACTTCGAAGAGGGTTCATTTATTGGAAATTGAAAGTTCTAGTTCACTTTTTAAAGTCAAAAGAGATTTGAGGGCAACTACCCCCCTCCAAGCCCTAAAAGTGTCAGATAAAAATATTGAGGTAGACATTTTGTTAAAAATGGTTCAAAGTTCTGATAACAAAAGACTCTGAGAAGACAAAGTTCTGAGAAGAAAATAACTCACGACTTTCTATTGAATGAGCCCCCTTTGAAGATTTTACGACTACCCCTTCCATATGAAGTGCTTCTGGGAATAAAATTAAATAAATAAATAATAATAAAACATTGGACCTGTATGGCCTTTACTATAGGCAACGCTATAGCGTTGCCTCTGATAAATACGAAATAGTAATGAATTTTTTTCTGTTGAATTTATCTTGTTATTCTTTTAAGTACAAATGCAATTTGTTTTAAGTACAAAACCAAATGTTGAGTTTATCAATGTTTACTGGGTTGTTTACACCTAATTTTAAAGGTGTTATGTCGAAAATACGTCGTATATATGGTAGAATGAGACCAACCCAGTAAACTTCGATAAACTCAACATGAAGGTAAATAGTAGACTCTTGACCCTACAGACTGTTCATTGGCTATGCATCTTTCAAGCAGCAAAGAATATAGAATTTGTTAATCTTCTTGGCCTACCATATATATTTTACTCGCCCAAAATCAAATAATTGCTTGAAAGAAGCGATAAACCCATTATTAAAAATCAGATTTGGGTACAAAATTTATCAATAAAAGCTGTGATTTTAATGCTCTACTATATTTAATTTTTCGATTTCGTGGGTATTCTTGCAGTGAATTTCACAGAATCTATGTAAACAATCCTATATTGAATGACTTTTTAAAAAGTATACTTTCTGAGGCAAAACCGTAGATTGAAAAAGAAATCTTTAATCTCATTTTAAATTCAGCCTTCTGCAAAATTGGCGAGACTATCACAATAGAAATAGTTATGATGTTGTTACCCATCTAAAAGAATGTAGTCGAATCATTACAAATCTGAACGTAACATTGTTCACCGTCATAGCATCCAATATTGTCCTTTTACACAGGAAGAAAAGACATGTTATTTTAAACTAAAACATTGCCGCAGACAGTGCCTTTTTAGGAAATTCAAAAAACCTAATGTTGGAACTCTATTACAATGTGTGTAGGCGCAAACGGCTGAGGGAAAGACAACTTCAAGTTTATTACGGGGACACTAACTCACATTTGCCAAAAGTCGAAACAGAAAATCTATTAGATGATTTGGAAAATGGTAAGCACATTGCTTCTCGACTTTACCAACAGGGATGAGCCCACTTAACTGGAGCTAGTGAAGCACCAGGCCCAAATAAATTATTATTTTTAAAATCCTAAACGGAAAGTAAATTAATTTTGCATGGCTTGTTTGCAGGTCTAAAGGTGTATTGTGTTCAAAAACATCAAGAGAAAATAAAAAAGTCTACAAGGGGGTGTCTGCACACTGTGTGAAATAAAATTTTAATATGAGTGTTTCTAGATACTGGGGCCATCAATGTCTGACAAAACAATATTTAAAAAAAATTCAAAATTGAAATAAAATATTTTAAAAAATCCAAAAAACATCTACTGTTGCTATAGGGTGTGGTAAGACTCCTATGATAAAATAAAGACTATTGAATCAGACATGATATTCATACAGAGACTTGACGTGTTTATAATTATTGAACCAAACTATTGGTTGATAATTGACAATTTAGCTGAATCCATTGAAGAATGGCCTCGGGAGATGCTACAATTATTCACTGTCCGATCTCATCATAACCATAATTTCATAATCCTTTTTCTCCACATTCTGTTTCATCAGAGCAATTTATTGAGGATACTTGCTTTGAATTGTATATACTATATCATCTAAAGGGTTGGTTGTGATTCAAGTTCCCTCATAAATTTAAACAAACAAATATACCCCGGTGAACTGAAATTTTTACTTTCGTTATGCAATCAGGCTTCAACTAATCCCTATGGTTATATTTTACTGGATCTCAATCAGAATACAGAACACCCCCGAAGATTTACTTGTAATCAAAGATATTTTCTACAATAAAATTATTGTATGCCTTCCAGTGAATAGTAAAAATGGTTGTTAGTTACCGTCAAGACACTGAAGAAAGTATGAAAAAATATATTTATTTTCTGTCCCGGGTAATTCAAAACCGTCACTTAGGAAGGCCTGATTCACACATAGTCTTAACAAAGTATTCATTAATCTCATATCAGAGCATTGTTTAAATATAACTGAGACAAATTTTCAACTATCATAACTTTTTAAGCAACAGAAAAAACAATATAAATCACTTGTACATGCCCTAGCAGTACCAGCAGCTAAAAATATGGGAAGAGATTTTAAAGGAACTCGTCTTCTTCAAGCGGGTGTTAGCTTTTCAAAAGTTTATTGCCGATAATTCCAGGACTTGCAAATACTTCTCTAGAAAAATGGCTGATCACTACAAATTGACACCATTAGAATTTGCCCTCTCACAAAAGGATTATTTTCAGGAAAATCTCGGTAAATTTATTAAAAATGTGACAATTGTCGATGAAAAAATACTTTTGCTTCACTTCGACGATTGGGCAGGCATAAATCGAGTGGGTAGGGACCACTTATGGTAAATTTCATTGATAATAAAAAGAACATGACTCAAAAACTCTAGAAGTTTGATACCACAATCACCACCATCAAAAGAAAAAAAATTATTGTTGTCTCAAGTCTTTGCAAATGTTACAGGACAAATGCCTCAATCCTATCTTGAGCAATGTAAAAAAAATCTTAAAATATCTTACCAAAAGTGAAAATGTTCAAATTGATGGTAAAAAGAACCAAGTTATAATCCACTGCAATACCTACAATCTAAATTAATGTATATTAGATTTGATAACAAACAATGAAAGACTTGTATCAATTGACAGTCATTTGTATAAATTTTTAAACTAATCAAACTTCTTAAGAAATGTTATTGTCAATAAACATATTTAAAAACAATTCATGGGATACAGTCAAGTATCAAGGGATGATTTTAAATCTGTTTTGAAAAATACTAGCTCACCAGGTGGTGAAGGTAAATTATGTTGAGAGTTGCGGATTCAAGCGAAGGTGTCTTAATACCACTAAATATTCCACACCTGTTTGTCTGCAAACAGGCAGTGGACGCTACACTACGTGTTTATGGTCAAAATGGTTGAAGTTTTGAAACATCTTGATGGGAATATTGGTTAAGTGGGAAGTTAAAATTCCCCCACGACATTCTTTCAAGTCACTGGACATAAAGAAAGCTAGTGAAAGATTATTTATAGAATAAATCAATTTACACTCTATACCTTAATCATAGATTTTGTGGTAGCTATTATCGAAAATCGAAAGCCATTTTCTCATTACAAATATTACAAGCAGATATTTTGACTACAGACGAGATTCAAAGGTGTCACAATGGTCTATACAAGTATAGTCTAATTGCTTCATTGTTTTTAGTCTTAATGCATATGCCGTTCAATCGTGGTCCAATAGAGGTGATGAAGTTACTAAAGCTCTTGATTCAATCCTTGAACAAGACTGTTATAGGAAAATTTTAACGGATTGGGGTAGTGAATTTATTCATCCACATGTAAAGAAGGATTTTTTAAATATCAAAAAATGCTCTATCATAGTGAAAGTCCAATAAAGGAAGCAATGGTTGGATGGTTAAAAAGAAATATTTGTTTTTTAATGTCAAAATAGTTTAAATTGAAAAATATTGTTGCTTTTATAAAACGATTTGGATAAAATCATGTTGATTTATAACCAGCGTCCCCATCAATCCCTGTTCTACTTTACCGGTTCAGAAGTTCATCGAGGTGATGGTAATACTTTTTAAATTTTTCTTAAGAAATATTACAAAGAAAGGCAAGTGAAAAATAAGAAATTTAATGTTTGCAATACGTTTTGAATCGATCAAACTCTTAATGCTTTTGAGAAGGGAAACTACTTACGGTCCACTGAGTTTTCAAAGAGTCTAGGTTCTTAGGACCTACTAATAGTTAACTGAGCTTCTTAAAGTGTCTAGGTTCTGATTTTGATCTTTTGACAGCCACTGAACACTTACTCAATGCCCCAAGATTTCTATGTAATGTCTACGTCCAATGTCTGTGACCCCCTCTACGATGATTTTAATAAAAGAAGCTATTTTTGGAAAAAACTCTCCCCCGCCATCAAATTCAACGAGGGAAAGTATGAAATTGCTCTGGCCTATTGTATTCTCAAAAATACATATAAAATCCCAAAAAAGAACCTAAATATGAGATTATGATTAGATCAAGCAATTGGCACTCCCTTTTGACTATGAAGTGATATAATCACTTAACTCATGTGAATACCCCTATGACACACTATCGTGCAAAGAATTTGGCAGAATGAGTGATTTGTGTCGTGTAATCAATGAAACAAAACTATTTTTGCAAGAATGGTGAATTCAATTTCAACTATTCAATAGAACATGGCAAGGTTTACATTATCTTTTTCATGGAAAATGGCATGGTCCACATCAACAATAATCTAAAAGATTTTCTTTGTTTTAAACAGAAAATAATCAAGAGCAAAAGTGATGAAACCACCAGTGGGATGGAATTTGTTTTTTCGAAGACTCTCCGCCTGGCTTCTTCTTGGACAGCTGTATATTTCTTCATGCATCCTTTTTTGAGACATCAAAAGTTGGCAATAGTAAAATTCACGGCCTACGTGCTCCTGAACGAAAAACCTCTCAGGATCACATTCAACACTATAATTTAAAGCGTATTCATCAAGTTCCTGTAAACACTTCATATTTGAAAATCTCTCAGTTTTTATTAAGAACTGAATTTTCTGAACCCTTAGTAGTAACAAGAGGTTAGACGGCGATTACATGTAATTTTGACGCATTCAACAAGATGTCTAATGTGAAATTACATTAGTTTGTACCGATATTGATTTTATATGTTACTTCTCTCATACCACGACAGTTGGGTCTTAGAGAAGGCTATAATAAAGGTAGTTCTTCAATGTCTGGCTAGAGTCTTGACAATTGATTTGCTACTTTTTTGGCTCTGCACTACCCCTGGCTAAAAAATACATTGTTCCAGTTACTGTGAATTTTGCATCCTCCACACTACATGATATTGGCTCTGGAAAAGATTATGATAAAGTGTTTCACAGAATCTAAGATCCAGATTACTATACCTTGACAAGCGATTGAAATAACGATAAAGTAGAAAAGGTTTAAAAATATCGTAAAACCCCTCATCACTCATTAGTCTCTATTTAGGTAAGAAACGAAAAACATTACTCTCTCAAAGAAGAAAAACAAAAGAAACCAAGAACAGAATTGTTAAATTGAAAAAGAATTTTTTTTTCCTATTTAGAAATGGTGTATTCACCACACAAGGAATCCACTCCCAGAGTCACCTTATCACTAAATGACTTCAATTCAGTAATGTTTGATGTGAGTGTAAAAAAAAAATATTGCTACTAGCCCTAAGTCACCTTATCCGTAAATGATTTCAATTCAGTAATTTTGGATGTGAGTGTAAAAAAAAACATTGCTACTATGAAGAATTCTACAAACAACAACCGATGCCTGAAAACATACTTTTTAACTTCATTCCAATGAAGACTATTTAGAAGATTTATCGTCTAGATTTACTGAATTAAATATATTGTTGAGGAAAAAGTCTGAAAATAAAACTCCTACCGCTACTGTTGGGTTATCCTATGATAATTGTGTACTACACAATATGTTTAAAAAAATAAGTATCTACTTAAATTGAACATTGGTGAGCACCAGCATCAGTCAATCAAATTATAAAACCTACATGCAATTTATATTCATGATTCCAAATCTATATTAGAAATTGAGATGTCAGGTGACGGGCTATTAATATAGATCAAATGTTGATACTGATAGTATACTCAATGGGGCAGTGAACAAGGAGTATCATTTAGATGGTAAATTAGATTCTGAAATAAATAATATACCTTAATAGATACCTCCCAATTATAAAATTAAAATAATGTTACAACTCACTCCATCCAATTTCATTTTGAAATAAATACTTGATGTAGCACCCGATACAAATACCAATCTCATCTCTGTATTAAATCTATTATTCAAAATCGGATGCGATTACAACATGTATCAAACAAAAGTTATGGTTTTCTTTATCTAGTATATGTCATTTTTCAATGTCTTGGGTATACTTGCAGGGAATATCCCAAAATCTATGAAAACAATCCTATAATTGAATGACCTCATAGTGAAAAATACACATTCTTACCTGTATAATACTGATTTTAATGCCCTAGAAATAAACTCTGTTAATAATTTTATAAACATATTAATAAAAAATTAATATATAATAAAAGGTTTTCTCTTCATCTATTAAATTCCTTATTCTTCTACATTTAGATGGTCGCCGATGACGATTAGTGTTGATAAATTGTTGGGTTTAAACTTCTACTGATGTTGTTGTGCAAAGTCATGGCCACCTTCTTCACAATATAATATAACTTCACTTTTAACATCTCCCTTTGTGAATCCTATGTTACCATTTGGGTTCATATTGTAAAATTCATACTTTCATTTTGCTTATTTGAAGCATTATCGCACACATATTTCTCATATTAAAAATCTATCTTTCTATAACGGCCAAATAAAAATCACTAGGTATATATTACCAAGGCAGCCATGGTCTTCACAAGGATGACGTAGAAGCCATGCTATCTTATTGTTCCATCAATTGATGCGTAAACCAGGTCTTTTCTCCAGAAATCTGACACCAGTCTCTTCGAAAAAAACTAAAATGACCTTTTGATTTTTTTTTTCAATCATACAAGTGTTGGCATTTCAGAATTGTTCAGATTTATCATAGTGACAATTGCAGTATAGGAGACCTCTAGTGTTAGATTCACATACCTCTTCAAAACAGGAATTAAAGTTTTTAACTTGTAGAATATATTCTCTTTGCACTTCACATGAATTTCATAATCTGCACTTTTCATTATAGCCATCAAAACTAGTGCAGTTCTCAAATGACTACCAGCTACCCAATTTATAAAGTCATAGTGGACATGCATAGAACACTTTTATACTGTTGACTCTTAAACCTTCAGATGGTAAATAAATTGCGATCAAAAAGGAATGTATTTTTTTAATTTTTGCCAGAGAGAGAGGAGTAATCGAGTGACGTCCAACTTCAAAATCCTTTAAACATGTTTGGAGAGAATTTTTTTTAATTAATTGTTGTTCTAATGAAGAAACAGAGATTGAAAATCATTAGGAAAGAGTCTCAAATCAACATAGAAACTTGAATGTCTAGGTAGTGTACAAAAGCTAATATACACTATCATTTTGTTTCTGTTAGTATGCAAATAATTACAGTAAAGGCATTTGGCCCACGACGCATATGCATTTAACTTCAAACATGTATCCAAAGTCACAAAACTCTGTATGATTTTTTTGTTCTCGAATCCATTTTTTTTCATGACACTCCAACTGCAAATTACAGAAAAACTAACAAACTCCAAGAAAGAAGCTGCACCAGTGTCTCTGAGAATATCCTTAGGGAATTACCGCTAAACCTTTATTATGATCTTAAACCACTAAGGAAGAAAAGAGTAGTGGCTACCTAGCCCTTATAAACTTTTTCTAGCATACTGCTATTCTATCCCATTAGTAGTAACTGTCCTACCCCCCCCCCCCTAACCATTTATCCTTGAGCCTTGTATTTCCTTTTAACCTTCATTTGGCATCCAATTTTGTTCTTCATGCGATTATCCCAGGTGATGAGACCCAAAAAAGTCAATTCATGTTTAGTTTGGGTTTTACTATGTTCTTCTGTCAACAAATCGGTATTGTTGACCTTTTCATCTTGTGCCACAAGCAATTTTAAATAACACCAAGGAATAATTATTGCTTTAATTGAAATGTTAATTTGGTTTCACTGTTTGAGGTTAATAGTCGAGCTTGATCAGTTCCTCCTGACATCTGGTAATTCCACATTTTCTAGAGCCTGATTCTCCGCTTCTCTCAAACGTAATTTCTTGAGAGTAAAAAATTCCAGATTTAATCATGCTAATAAGCTTTGATAAGTGATGACCCAGAATCCATTAAATTTTGTTATTTTTTAATTATACGAGTGGGCTGGTCAATAGATTAATTTCCCTTGGGCTATGCCTGAAAATTATTTGATTCTATTCACACGATTATGTTCCAGAATTCTTAGATCTCATCCTTCAAAACCCCAAACCTTATGAAGATAATTGTACACCAAATAGCTTTAATGTTTTTAACGGAGGCATTGAATGGAAATAAATACTAAGCCAAGTGGATTATATTATATTAAAACCTATAGCAAAGTTTTAGCTGCTGTGGAAATTTACCAAAGAAGGAAGACGGGATGAAAATTACAGTTGGTAATTTGAAGGTTTGTGTTGTGTATTTTACTTTTTGTTTTTCAATTTCTTAAGTTCTGATCAATATGGATTCTTAGCGGCCATTTACCTTAATAGAGAGGTGTTAGGTCCTTTGGCAATGATTATCAGATAAATACCCTTTTTTCTAAACTACTTTTAATTTCTTTTTAATTTTAATGCTTGAACCTGAATCTGGCTATTATTAAATCTATTTTTACAAGGTTAATTTTTTCTCTTGGTAAAATCTTGACAAGTGATAAAAGAGTCAGCTAGTTATATATCCTCTAAAAAAACAGGCTATGGATGACTCTCACAGGAAAAAACATTTTTAAAATCCAAGGTTAAATTTGTTACGTCAATTTGAAGGGACCATTCATTGCTCTTGGTCAAAGTTGACACAAAACACGCTCGAGGCAAGTCGCAAAGTATTCTGTTTGATGTGAGATCGTTGGTTTGATTAGTGATCTTAAATTTACAACAGTAAAATTTTTAACTTTTTCTGTATAAGCTTATTTTTATTTTTGTAAGCAGAGTTTAGGGAGATAGAGAGTAAATCGTTTCGGTATATGGAAAGGTTCCTACCTGCTATGGGATCTATAGCACACGAACATTAATAGTTAAATATCGAAATTTCAACTTACACTCCGACATTAAATTTCCAGTAATATTGGAAATAACATTGCCTAGCCGTTCTTCTGATACTGTAGATTTGTAATTTGATATGCTTGATATCATGTTGTTTATAGTTTTACCTTGTCTTCTCTTTCGTGTCAAAATTTGACATTCCTTTGATTCCATAAACACTTCCTCTGCACTTGAAGTTCCTCTGCACCTGCTTCCTTTCTTTTCTTATTCTAACGGATAGTTTTAACTTCATTCCTCATGCCGGTTTTAAAACTTTGATTTAATTTAGTTAGAAGCGTATATGCACATATTCTATTTCATTTTTGGCCCACCTTCACGTCCTTACCACACCCTAAAAGTTGCATATACTTTAAAAAACCAGTTTTATATAACCTTGTTTGTTTTACTCAGGTTTCGGTGGAATTTCCAAGACTTAATTTCGTTGAGCTCTAAGAATCTTTGCCTTGATAATATATCTCGAATATATTCTCTGCAAAAACCTATTAATAAACAATAGTTAATTTACATGACCTATTATTATTACCTGTTAGGCTTTTTAGGCTATTTTGACTAACAAAGCATTTTTATTAGAAGCTCCTGGGAAGCTGTAGAGAGGGAGGTCTTAAATAGATTGGGACAAAGGAAGAGCTTGCGTTGCTGTGTTGGCCTCAGGTGGCTTGTTGCTGCCTTGATTTTTTAGTTGATGTAGTAGTTAAAAGGTTCTGAACAAATCGACTGCTTCAAAATTCATATAGAGTATTATTGAACTCGTAATAAGAAGGGAAAGGTAATAGAAAAAGGTATAAATAGTACGCAGGTTCTACTCAAATTAGTTTTCACCCTTAAAAGTTTTATTATAACATTTAATATACTATCAATTGAGGTACCTCCCAATTCCGTATGACCACCATTCCCTGACAAATAACCGATAAGGGAAAAATATTTTTTACCGTTTTCCGACCCTTCGTCAAGAATAGTTTAGGATGACGCGATGTTTTTTTTAACATTTTTATCTGTGTTATGTTACCACTTTCAAAAGATTTGAAAATTGATATTTTGAGTAGAACAGGAACAAATCGACTTAGAGTTGGTGATTTTAAAGTTTGTGTTGTGTATTCTACTTTTTGTGTTTCGATTTCTTAAGTTCTGACCAATATGGATTTTTAGCGGCTATTTATCTTAAGAGAGAGGTGTAAGGTCCGTTGGCAATGATTATCAGATAAATACCCATTTTCTAAACTACTTTTGATTTCTTTTTGATTTTAATGCTTCAACCTGAATCTGGCTATTATTAAATCTATTTTTACAGCATTAATTTTTTCTCTTGGTTAAATCTTAAGAAGTGATAAAAGAATCAGCTAGTTATATATCGCCTAAAAAAAGAGGCTACGGTTGACTCTTACAGGATAAAACAGTTTTAAAATCCAATGTTAAATTGTGTACGTCAATTTGAAGGGACCATTCATTGCTCTTGGTCAAAGTTGACACAACACACTCGAGGCAAGTGGCAAAGTATTCTGTTTGATGTGAGATCATTGGTTCGATTTGGGATCTTAAATTGTACAACAGTAAAATTTTTAACTTTTTCTATATAAGCTTACATTATTTTTTTTTCGTAAGCAGAGTTTAGAGAGATAGAGAGTAAATTGTTTGGTATATGGAAAGGGTCCTACATCCTATGGGATCTGTAGCACACGAACTTGTAATAGTTAAATATCGAAATTTCAGCTTACACTCTGACATTAAATTTCCAGTAATATTAGAAAAAATATTGCCTAGCCGTCTAGCCGTTCTTCTGATACTGTAGATTTGTAAATTGATATGCTTGATATCATGTTGTTTATAGTTTTACCTTTGTCTCCTCTTTCATGTCAAAATTTGACATTCCTTTGATTCCAAAACACTTCTCTAAGGTCTTATCTTGATTTTCCAGGCCATTTCTTATTCATGATCCCCTAACAAATCCCAGAAATGTCCAAATTAATCTTCTTAAAAGATCCAAGAAAAGTGCACTTTGATATTTTCATAGTCTTGTCGCAAATGTTGTCCTTAAATTTATCTGACTATTTAACCTTCTAAAAATTTTATTTCAGTCCTATAACAGCTTGTAATGCAAAAAATTTGAAATCACTTAAGACAAAACATATTTAGCCTCTACCACCAGCCAAAAATTGAAGTCCCTTCCTTTCTCTGCACCTGCTTCCTTTCTTTTCTTATTCTAACGGATAGTTTTAACTTCATTCCTCATGCCGGTTTTAAAACTTTGATTTAATTTAGTTAGAAACCTATATGCACATATTCTATTTCATTTTTGTTCCACCTTCACGTCCTTACTACACCCTAAAAGTTGCATATACTTTTAAAAACAAGTTTTATATAGCCTTGTTTTGTTTACTCAGGTTTCGGTGGCATTTCCATAACTTACCCTCGTTGAGCTCTAAGAATCTTGCCTTGATAATATATCTCGAATATATTTTCTGCAAAAACCTATTAATAAACAATAGTGAATTTACATGACCTAATATTATTACCTATTAGGCTTTTTAGGCTATTTTTACAAACAAAGCATTTTTAGTAGAAGCTCCTGGGAAGCTGTAGAGAGGGTGGCTTTGAATAGATTGGGACAAAGGAAGAGCTTGCGTTGCTGTGTTGGCCTCAGGCGGCTTGTTGCTGCCTTGATTTTTTTGTTGATGTAGTAGTTAAAAGGTTCTGAACAAATCGGCTGCTTTAAAATTCATATAGAGTATTATTGAACTCGAAATAGCAAGGGAAAGTTAATAGAAAAAGGTATAAATAGTACGCAGGTTCAACTCAAATTAGTTTTTGCCCTTAAAAGTTTTATTATAACATTTAAGGTACTATCAAATGAGGTACCTCCTAATTCTGTATGACCACATTTCCATGACAAATTACCGATAAGGAAAAAACATTTTTTACCGTTTTCCGACCCTTCGTCAAGAACAGTTTAGGATGCCGCAATTTTTTTTTTTTACATTTTTCATCCTTGTTATATTACCACTTGCGAAAGATTTGAAAATTGAACTTTTGAGTGGAACAGGAAAAAAATCGACTCTTTTTAGGTTACGTTTTTTTGGAGGGGGGGGGGGAACTTTTCCTGAACGTTTATGGTGAATTTTGCTCCTGTTTGCCCTTGATCTGAGGCTGTGAATTTAAACTGATTAAGGACAAAAATATTTTGGTTCATTTCTGGGCCCTATGTTTTCCTACCCTCGCTCATTTTTTTTGTCCACTTTAAACCAGAGGATTATCATTGTAAAATAAATTATTTTACAACATTGTAAAAGAAATATTGAAAAAAAGTTTAACTAGCATTATTTATAGCCCTTAGTTCATAAACTATGTCATTGGTAATCCACGAAGGTATATGTACTTGGCTCATAGGCTGTTTTAAAAACACTTTATCTGGAAAAATTCAGCTATCCCGAAATTCAAAGAAAATATCATTTGGGTTTGTTCGGGGCTATGTAGCATAAAATAGCACGAAGGGGGAGGAATTGCACTCCAATCACTTTCGACCAAAAAAACGTACATTCGTATTTTCAATAAGATGAGCTACTATTTCGATTTCTATGAAAAACCCTTTTTAGAGTAATCGGAAAAAATATAATAAATTAATTGCAGGCTTACGGCTCCTTAACAAGGCAGTGCCAGAGATCTGCCTTATTTTAAATGATTTGTTATGCATTACGTGAAATGAGGGAGTCATATATAACTATGCAAAAGATAATTTAAGCCTTTTTAAAACTTTAGGTAAAGAGCTATTCCAAAAAATAAACTTTAAGAGGGGATTGACTTGATATTAACTCTTTTGTCTCAAGGAATAGCGATGGACATTAAACAGTTTAAAGAGGGCCTGGAATTTTTAAGATAGCTTCCAAATAATTTAAAAAGACTTTAGTTTTCATAAGAAAAATTGTGAAGAACAAGTTGTTACTGTCACAACACTTACTGAATGAAAACTCTAGCCAAGGCGTAAGGAATCAATTCTGTCCTAGCAGGACAGATTTAGAGATTTTTGAATCTGTCAAATTGGTCAAAAAACTCTTTAAAGTGGTTGAAACACCCTCCTTGAAAGTTTAAGTTTCCATAATGGCTTGTATGTCAGCTTTAAGGAGCCACTTGGCTATTTAACGTAAGCTCATACATGAAATAAAAAATTAAAACAGAAATATACAGACACTCACTTGAGTATTTCTTGTGAATCCATATCCAACAAATCGCTCATCATGTGGTGGCACTATATCCAAAGACACATAAAAGGGCTCATAGAAAAATTTGAAGTCTCCCACTTCATGGCTTATTACGATGTCGTTTGTTGTTTTGAATGACCGCCATCAGGAATAAAAAAAATACTATAGTTTGCAATATTTTACTAACTTTGCCATAGCAATAGGGGTATCCGAAAAAGCTTTGTCTTCTGTAATAAACCTGTTTGTATACCCTTTATAAGCAGTGAAAAAAAATTAAGTTTCAGACTCTGTTAAGAGTTGAAAATTCCCATTAAATTATAATCATATTTAAGTCAGAATTTATAAAACGTTTGTGTTCTTCCTTAAAATCGACATCGTTTTGTCCTCAACTATTCCTTAGGAATAATATGTCGTTGTTCCGTATTCTACATTTCCTGTAGAGATATCAAAATCACTGTTTTGAGAGTCTATATTTTATCAATTCATGAAAACAGGGCTCAAATTTTTAACTTAAAAGACCACCAAAAATTTTTGCACAAATCAACCTCAAAATTGTGCGCAGAATTTATTATTTCAAAATTATCGTAGTGTAAAATTTTCATTTTATCCACAAAATGTGGCTCTAGATTTAAGTAGGCATCGCACATGTTGACATGTTTCAATCTAGTAGACGAGCCTTAAGAATTGAATCTGAAAACAACGTTGCCCAAAAAATATCTGTAGACTGAGATACTTGTGACTCTATGTATGGATTTGATTATATTTTAGCATTGGAGTATGTTTTCTTTATACATTGAAAGGATGTTCTTTAGGAAAACTAATAGAGACCCGTCTTTATTTTCAGACGAAAAGAGGTTAATTAGAAAAATTAACTCAAACCTGAATACAAAGAAAATTAAACACTTTAAAAGCTCAGAGTTTGAAAAATAACTATTATTATCTATCGTCATTGAGACCCCATAATAACAATAGAGGTCAAAAGATGATTTATAGATATTGGACTTGCTGCCACTACTTATTGGAGTTGTATACCTCACGACCACCACTTTTGTAATTTATTGACCACCACTGGCGCCAAAATTATATCTGATGCCCACGTGAATGGCGGTTTCGTTAGCTGTGGTACCGTAATCGAACGGTCAAAAGGGCCAAGGGTGCCACCACCAGAGTCACCACTAATATCTCTGGCAATCTCTTGGAATGGTAAACGGACCCTCTTGTCGATGATGGCATTTCTCATGAACGCTTTTCCTACCCTGCCTGGGTTCGGGGGAAAATTAGATAATAAGGTCTTAAAAAATTACTCACTTGTATTTCTCCCAAAGGTAACTTCACAAAACACATCTATAATCTCCGAAACTAAACTCTCAACTCTGACTCTGAAAATGAACTAACATAAAATCACCATTTCTGTACATAGATATTTTTGTAGGGGTGGACCCTGGATTGACCCTGGACAATCCTATAAATAAAAGCTACAAATTCAAAAGCATTTTGAATATTCATAATTACCAATTGCCAAAGCCAAGAAGATAAAAATATAATTTAGCTTTAAAACTTGCTGATTGCAAAACCACTAGCTTAGCAATGAGAAATTAACTTATAATTGAAAATTATATTATAGGCGAATCTAAGCAAATTTAATTACGAAAGTAAAACATGTCATTTATCTGAAAAAAAGATAATAAAAAGGTGTGTTTTTCCAAAACCTCCCTCGTAAGATAAATGACCACCCAAACCCAAACTGGTTCACCCGTA
Source organism: Artemia sp. Qi Xiang Cuo (assembly GCF_049724085.1). Classification (NCBI taxonomy): domain Eukaryota; kingdom Metazoa; phylum Arthropoda; class Branchiopoda; order Anostraca; family Artemiidae; genus Artemia; species Artemia sp. Qi Xiang Cuo. The sequence continues at coordinate 753,539 of NW_028300808.1, forward strand.
CAAACATAAACAATGAACTTCAACTTTACAACATCCATATGCCATCTTTCTTCCATCAGCGTCTGTGCTACTGCTTTCAAAGTTAGGCTATGGATCTGTCACAATCCACATTTCTCTACTGAAGAACCACCGTAGTATAGATTGTCTGGGCATCCGTGTGAGGTTTTGAAAATTAAAGTCCACAAAACTAGCTACAAATAATCGTGCTTAGCATGATTAAACAAAAAAATTCTCGCTCTCAAGAATTTAAATTTGAGGGAAGTTTAGAATCAGGTTCTGGCACATTAAATGATGCCAGTCATCAATCACCAATTAAAAATTGGCTAAACTAGCCTGTTAATCTTCATTGGTAGAAACAACACCACTTCTCAATTAAAACGCGAATTACCCCTTGGCATAATTTGAAATAACCTACGGCCGAAAATACAAAGGCTTGTGAAAACGATAGGGGTACAGGACAATAGGTAGGAATTTCAACGATCCATGCAATAATTTCTTCTGGATGCCCTCCTCTTGCAAATTCAAGTGAAGAACAATCTTCGATACCAAGTGAACATCAAATTTGAACTTGTAACTCAAGGAATAAGGTTTGCAGAAAATAATAGTCAAATCCCACGAAGGGTTAAATCCGTAAAAAGGGTTACTGGACAAAGGTTTTGGTGAAATATAAAGTGACTGGCAGACAGTAACCCCCAAGATAAGAGAGTTAAAATCTCGGTAAGAGGGTCACAACTGGTCAAATAAATTGTCAATTGAGTGAATTGTCCTTTATTCATTGCTTTTCAAATAAGGGACCTAATCCGCCCCCCAAACAAGGGACCTAATCTCCCTTACAGTTGATACGACTAATCTCAGGATCTTTCCGAAACTAATACAATCCATCCAAAAATTCAATATTTCCCAACTTTTCCACAACCCGTTGCAGTCTATTGAATTTTATATTATGAGTATCTGTAGTTTTTCTTAATATGACTTGGACCTTCTCCTCCCTCCAAAGCTTTTTCGTCTTAGTTTAGTTTAGTAATTTTCTCATTGGGTATTGGACCTCTTTACTCCCCAAGAGCTCATTTTTCGTCTACTGATTTCGTAACTCCTAAAAATTTGTTTTCCGCTACATCACATTTAATATTCAAATTTTTTTTTTTATTATTTATCATTTCATTTTTACTCTTCTTAACTTTTTCAATCGTACAGACTAAATCATCATTTAATTTGAGTTGCTCTAGTGTCCACCATATTTGACTGTAGTTCCTAATTGTAGTTCCTTTTGGTATTTCTTTTCTCTCTTTTAGTTTTCTTTTCTTTTATCGTAGCATTAAATAGATCGTCGTCAAATGGGAATTGAATTCCCATATTTGGTTTTTCATATTGCATCAAAATCACGAGGAACTTCACGAGGAAAAGCGCATACAATAATTTTCTCGAACTTTACGAGGAAAAGCGCATACAATAAATTTCTTCTCATTTGCTTCTGGCACAATGAGTTTTTCACTTTGGTATGTAACTGTTGGTGCCTCTTATTCGTTAATTTTGGTTTGAAGTTTTCTTTTTTCTCAGAAATATTCCGAAAAATCTACTTCGCGAGACTTATTTTAAATACCTTGTGGCCTAGCCACTTTCGCACCTCCCACCGTTAATGAAATCGATTTTAAGTATAGGAGTTTTCCTATATCTCCAATGTCCCCTCTTAATAGAACATCCACTGATCCACTGTAAAAATAGGCAATAAGCCTACTATTACCCTTTTTCTTTGGACTGTACCGTCCTTCTTTGCAATTCCTATTCTCACCCAAGCCGACAGGCCTGATTATTTATCTCCATAATAACTTAATTTTGTAATCTTATTTTTATGGTCTATCTCTGTTCTAGTAATTAGTTCAGTTCGCATATAAAATTGGTCACTACAAGAATCAATTGCCATAACAACTAATTCCTCGTTCAATTTTCTGCATATTTAATGCGACTCTTAAACCCGTAACTTTTTTATTATTATATGCCCTGGCCCAAGCAGTCGTTTTATGTGGTTTTTGATCATCTTTACTGGAGGAATTTATTGCAAAATACCCTTTTAAAGCACAGTTATAGCAAGTTTCTTATTTTTGCTTGTGCTAAAATAGGTTTTTTGCTCTGTGTTTTAGTGCCTATTTTTTATCATGCTCCTTATATTGTACTAGCTTTCGTGTCCGCAACTACCTCTCTTTTTTCTGTTCACCTATTCTTAAATTTCACTATTTCTTTACTTGTTTTGGGGTAAAATTTTTTCAAACATATTTTCAGTTCTATGTGGGTATTTTCTAAAAATTCATCTATTACTGTTTTTATATTTCTTCCGTCATCTTTTCTTTTATCTCCTCTGGGTCTTCTAATATTCTATAAGTTCCTAGCTAGATCCACTGAAACACATATCATTCCATTTGTACCCGTATTCTCTGTAAGTTTCGTTGTCTCGCTTTATTTTGCTTCTAAACCTTCTTTGAAAGTGCTCATGGGTGAGTTGAAACTTTTCAAAAATAGCTTGATCTTTAAAAGTCTATCGAGTTGTGCTTTGGTAATACTTTAAAAATAGTTCATGCTTTGTATTTAAGGAAAGGCTGAATTGGTCTCAGCCAATATTTTCTTGGCCATCCGTTTAATTCCACCGTTTTTTTTTAAATAGTAGAGGTATAAATGCACACCATCATTTTCTTTCATTGGTTGAAGGTTTATTAAATGCATTAAATATATTGTAGACGTTCTTTGAGGCTCTTGGGAATTTCTCCCTGCGATGATTTTCATTAGATTTTTTCCCTCTCTTTCTACCTTCTACTTTCGTTCTCTGGCTATTCTATTATCCTCCTCTTTCTGCTCTCTAGCTATTCTCTCTGTTTTGTTCTTTTCTATCTTTCTCCCTTTCTTTTCTATCTTTCTCTTTGTTTTGCATCAAGTAATTTATCATTTGCGTAAGATCTACTTTATTGCTATTTCGTAACTCCTGCTGGACATTGAGCTCATACATAATCATGCTACTTGGCCTACTTTGATTCTCTCTGTCGTTATATCCTCTTAATTTTTTTTCAAAGTTTGTTTATTCTCTATTTTTTTGTTCTGTATCATTATTTTCTCTTACCCGCAACTCCCCTTTATTTTGCATGGCATCTGAAGGGTGAGTTTTTTTTATTTATATTTTCATATAATAGTTTTTCTTTGTGTTTTATGTGCCTCCATATCTATTTCATACTCTCTCATATTACCGGGTGCACTCCTTCCCGATTGTATTCCTTGTACCCAATTAGTCACCCAATTTTTTCTTGGCCTTCTGTTTAATTCAGCCATTTTTTGGAAATAGTAGAGGTATAAACTCACATCTTCATTTTCTTACATTGGTTGAAAGTTTATTGAATTTATTAAATCTATTGTAGACGGTCTTTGAGGCTCTTGGGAATTTCTCCCTTCGATGATTTCCATTAGATGTTTTCTTTCCTCTCTATCCACTTTGTTCTTTTGTTCTCTAGCTATTTTTTTATCCTCCTCTTTCTACTGCCTATCTATTCTAATTTTCTCCTCTTTCTGCTTTCTACATATTCTGTCTGTCTTTTTCTTTTCTATCTCTGTCTCTATCTTTCTTATCTTTTTCCCTTTCTTTTCTATTTTCCTCCTCTTTTTGCATCAAGTAATTCATCATTTGCGTAAGATCTACTGTATTGCTATTTCGTGACCCCCTGCTGGACATTGAGCTCATACTTATCATGCTACTTGGCCTTCTTTGATCCTGTTGCTATATCCTCTTAATTCATTTTCTAAGTTTGTTTATTCTCTATTTCTACATTCTGTATCTTTATTTTTTCTTACCCGCAGTTCCCCTTCATTTTGCATGGCATCTGAGCGGTGAGTTGTTTTTTTCGCTTTTGTTTCCATATAATAGTTTTTCTTCTTCTTCTATGTGACTTACTTGACTTGACTTAAGGCTCCTGCCGAGGGTTCAGCGTAGAGAACGATGAGACTAGGCACCTCCAGGTTGAACTATCACTTCCCAGGATTGCAGCTTCTTCCACTGGGATATGGGCTTGGGTGAGGAATTCATCGGCTTTGTCTTTCCACCTAGTGGGTGGGCGTCCTCTGGGTAGCTTCCATTCGTGTAGGGTGGGGTCGAAGTTGAATGCAACCCGTGCTGGGGTGTCGCGTGGCATGCGAAGGAGGTGGCCGTACCACCAAACAGTACACTGGGCGAGCTGCGTCAAGAAAGGAGTTTGAGCCGTACGTGACAGGAGAGTCTGGCTGCTAACGAAGTCAGTCCAGTGAAGTCTTTCGATTCTTCGGAGATGTTTCGGAGATTCTTCGGAGATCTTTGGAGGATAGATTTTGCAGCTGGCCACGTCTCCGCACCATACAGCAGGACGGTTCTGATTGACGCATTGTAAATGTGAAATTTGGTGAAGCGGCTTATGTTTATCTTTCACCAGATGCTGCTAAGCCTCCCAACAAATGCTAAAGCCTTGGCAATTCGAAATGTAAGCTCTTTTGTGATCAAGCCATCATTCAACAGAATAGATCCCAGGTAAGTGAAGTCTTCAACCATATCTACTTGGTTACTTCCGATGTTGACTTCCTTAACAGTAGAACGAGACGTGGGGGGCTCAAGGAGCATAACTTTGGTTTTCTCCCAGTTGATCTTCAGTCCAACTTTCGAGGGTTCTTCTGAGAGCACCTAGAGAGCTTTGGTGATCTTTTCGATGGTGCTCGCAACTAGATCTATGTCGTCGGTGAAGTCAGCATCAGAGAGTAGCCGGTCTTCGAACTATATCTATATCTATTTCATAATCTTTCATATTACCGGTTGTGCTCCTTCCTGATTGTATTACTTTTAATCCCATTTCTGTTTCTTTATTTGGGTCTCCTTTATCTCGAAATATTTCCTTTTGAGTCTGTGGTATATTCTTTTCTACCTTTACAATTCGTACAGAAGATCGTCCTATCCTTAATTTTGTTCCAAAATTTCCTTCTTCGTACGTGTGAAAAATATCTATATCACCCCCTGAAATATATGGGGTTCCACTTGAGGGTAAATTTACTAGGGTACTTAAAGCAGAATTTTAATATAAATGTGAATCTATATATGATTTTTCCTGGCTAACCACGGCTACTTTTCTAGAATTAATATCTAATTATATTAAGTCTTGTTCTTTCCTAAGAGTAAGTGAATCTTCTGTTTATCCGCCATTATTTCGAAACTCAGCTAAAAACTATTATTTTAATCCAAAAGCAAATCCTTTCTCGAATATATAACTTCCAGTCTCTCGTAAAAACTAGTTATGACTCAATTTGCTGATTATTTAAGCAAGCTGATTAGCTCTATAATATTTTTGATTTCTACAATTTTATTTTCTTCTAACTAGGCAACGCCCTTTAGGATTTTTATAATATTTTTAATTATTTTCGTGTTTTTTCCGTAATCTCTTTATATGTAATCACTAAAGGCTACTGTTTAGACTAAACTAAATCATATCTTCGGAAAACGCGCATTTTTTTTACTACAAGTGCTCCTTATAGGTCCTTTAGTCACAGGTATCACTTATTGGAGTGGTATGACTCATAGCCACCACTATTGTAATGTATCAACCACCGTTGGTGCCAAAAATATATCTTTGACCCACGCTGGTGGTTTTGTTAGCTTTGGTTACGTGATATAACGATCAAAAAGGCCAAAGGTGCTATCAACTGGGTCCCTACTAGTATCTTTAGCTATCTCTTTGGAGGGTAAAAGACCTCCTTTGTCGATGACGGCATTTCTAACAAATTTATTTTCTACCCTGCATTTGTTCGGGGAAAAATAATCTACACGGTTGTAGAAAATAACTCACTTGTATTACTTCTAAAGGTCATTTCAAAAAACACATCCAAAAACTCCGTATCTAAACTCTCAACTCAGCCTCTGAAAACTGACTAAAATAAAATCACCACTTCTGTACCTAGAGTTTTTATACGGGCGGACCCTGGATTTACCCTGTTCAATCCTATAAATAAAGCTAAAAAGTCAAAGGCATTTTGAATATCATTAACTATCCATGGACAAGCCCAGGAAGACGAACATAAAATTTATTTTGAAATCTTACTTATTGTAGGACCCATAGCTTAGCAGCGAGATTTTAACTTAACATTGAAAATTATATTATAGGTAAACTTAAGCAAATATCATTGCGAAAAAGAAAACAGGTCGTTTTTGTGACAAACGAAAAAGAAACAGGGGTGGGACCCCAACAATAAATTTCTTTCAGGAGCCTCGGCATATTAAATCAATATTTGAAATTGGATTATAAATGTTAGATTATCTAGAAATGCCATTTTAACCCAAGTTCTATTTATCGTTATCTAATAACCAGTAAAATTTTAAAGTGATCTATCACAAGTGAATAAAATACTTTGTTTAAAGGTTTCCCTTAAACGCTATAAACACAATAAACAGTTTATAGCTTATGAGTTTGAAAATAGAACTTTTTGAAGTTTGAAAGTCATCTATGATCACCGAGATCCCTTAATAAAATGAAGGCAGAGAGATAATATATAGCACTTCCTTAGAGACCTTGGCACAGTAAATCTGGATCTTTAGCTGGATTGTAAATAAAAAAAACACTTTAGATCCTAAAGAAATTTCATATAGCAATAGAAAATTCAAGTTTTGTTTAACCTTAACTAATAACCACTGAAATTAAAAAGCTATTTATATTAAATGAGTAAAATACTTTGTTCAAAGCAAAAAAAAATCACCTTTATTTTCTCTGAACATAAGCATAGACTATTTTTAATCAGAAAAACAGTTGTAGGACAGTTTTGGGATGATTCTAAATCAAGTGAATATTTAAAGGCTAGATGCAGACAGGTGATAACTTCGAAAAAGAATATGTTTACGTGCAAAGAGCCGAAATTGATTTGATGGAGAATAAGTTAGTAACAACTGATAAGCACTTGTTAACAGCTGTTAACTCTTAAGAGCTGTGATAAAATTCACTGTCAAGTACTTTTCAAATAAAGATTTCTGCAGCCATTCAGACCTGATAATTGTTATATAGGATTACCTTTACTTTTGAAGTGCAAGTACTTAAAGGGTAAAAAATTTCAAGAAGGTGCGAAAGGGTATTGAAGCTAAACGCATATAAATTTCAACGTTGGTGAAACTGGTTTCTGAAAACCTTAAGTATTCTCTCACTATTGACGAAACTAAAAAAAATTACTAATTAAGGTATTTTTAACAGAAACTAAAAAAAAATATAACTGAGTACTTGTTCATACTGGGTTCAGAAAGCTTAAAAGGCTCTGGTGAGATAATCTAATACTATACCTGGAAAAGTTTGTTGCAAATTGGTTGTGTTTGAATACTTCTTCATGGAAAGGCCTTGCTTGTCCTTTGCTTTCGAAGACTAAAAGCTCTGATTTGCTCTTTGGAAAATTAACATGATCGTCAAGCTCATATGTAGGTATTGCAAATGCACATTTATTACAGTTGCTATTTTCTTTTTTCTTCAAGAATTTTTCTAACTGGCTTTCAGCATCTTTTGAAGGTATAATATCAATATCACTTGTTATTACATAAATGGTGCCACATCCTTTGCGTGCTACATTTCTCATGTGATTTTGCGGAACACCAGGATTTTGAAAATTTTTTGTTACAAAACTGTAGCTCATAAATGACTTCATAACAGCTGGTGGGTTTGAGCACTGGGTCATTTCGGGGACAGAGAATAAATAACTAGGTGACGTTGAGTAAATAGCTGCTTTAATTGCAGGCCTTATAAGATGGACACTGACGTTTGTCATAATATCACGATGACACATATATAAATAATTTAAATAAATTTGTAATATTTGTTCCTCTGAATCCTTTAGACAAATTGTTAGTGACAGTAAGCCACCCCAATGTGAAATTACCATAGGTAACCAGTTTAATTTATCAAGTGTTGACACGGTTGCTAAGCAAACAGTTTTTTGGCGTGATAACTTCCAAAAGTTATCACCTACGAATAGTGAGTCGAAAATGATATATTGTCTGGTTTGGTCAAAACGTCCAACACGTGGTGTCTCTTCAGTTTTATAAAATGAAGCTTTCTCTTGTCTAACTTGGCATATTTTTATGAGTATTGTGAAGTTCAAAGCAACAACAAATGTTACAGCTACCACTCCGAAGGTCATTATTCTGGTGAGTGACTAAAATGAAAAACACTTATATAGTGTTTGTAAATTATATGAAAATTTACCAATATAATTGCCTATTTCAGATTATCAGGTTATTAGGCTCCAAGGCAATCAGTATCCTTTAGCTTTGAGAACTATCTTGAGACTCAAGGAAGTGACTCGTGCTCAGAGATACCAAAACTAAAAGCAAAAATAATTTTGGATGGGGTGAATACGCCAAAATATTGTTTTTCTTTGGTGATACTTAATACCTATTGGTTTCAATATATGGGTTCCCATTTTATTCTGTAATTTAGTAACGATTCTAAATATGTGCATACAAATTGAGGTTCCTAGTTTCATTTATAGTAAAGCCCTACAGTGGTACGTTCAATTGTAAAGATGGATAGAGTCCATATAAAAAAAATGGGTAACAGAGGCCTTAATTTAAAGCAAAACATCAAAACAAACAAAGTTAAATATTCCGATTTAACCCACAAATTGGACCAAAATAATCCCGCAAATGTTTCTGTTACTTTCAACACAAACGTCTTTGCTTCTCTTTTTCTATCAATAGCCTAATAAGGTTAGGAAATTCTCAAATAATAAAATATAATAAATTACCTGTCTAAAAATCTTTTCTTTAAATCTTATTTTGATTTTATAGAGTCCAAGAACTTGAGATAAAGTCCATGAAAATTATCCATCTATAAGGGGAAAGATCACTACTCTGCTTAATTCCTGATTTAACAGGAAACCAGCTGCAAACATCATTTCCTATATTAATCTCAGCAGTGTTATTCTTGTACATAGCACTCATCACTTTAATTCCTTTATCTGGTGCACCATACAAGAATAAAACCACCGCTATGGCTATTTTACCAACTGAACGGTGGGGCTTGCTCATAATCTAAAAATACAGAGGACTAAGAGTGTTTGATAACCCAGGCTCTTCTCAATTATTAACATAAGAGAGAAAACTTGGACGACATATCCTCTACTCCTTTTCAAACCACACTTTTCCACTCTGATCAATTTGTCTACAGCAACTAAAAGTATCATATTACTAAGTAATTTGCTATATACAGAGACCAAGCCAATGCCTAGATAATTACCACACTCAATCCTATAATTTTTATTACACAGTGGTTTAAATAAGGTTTTCTTAAACTCGCTAAGCACTTCCCAGTTTGAAAAAATCATATTCAAGATCTTCAGTAAACTATTTTTGACCTCATAGCAACCATATTTAAAATAGCCCATCATAGCAACCAAAATTTACCACAGTATCAGCACGTTAGGCCTTACTAGTTTTTAATCATTTTAGAACTGTCGCCAATTTTTCCTCACAAAACAAACATTTTTTCACAAAGGTATCAGAAACTTTTTCATTTTCCTCTATATTTTTTAACTGCAACTGTATCTCGGTTTAGCATATTCTTAAAATATTCTGTCAATCCGTCTTTAATTCTTTCCTTATCACTAATTTTGACCCGGTTCCTTTCTTTAACTTGTGGAAGTCTGCATTGACTACTCCCTCTCAAGATATTAACATACCAGTATAATTTATTTCTTTTATGCTGTTTAGCTGCATCTTACTTATACTCAGCAATTTAATCAATGGCCTCCAGTTCAAACCCTCTTAGATTTCATTTGTTTTCTTCCTTCTCTTTACATTCGTCTTATTTTCATATGATCTATCACTCAGATAAAATTTTGACAAGCCCCTTCTCATCTCTATTAAAAATAAAGGATTTTTCAGTAATATTCCTAGCAGAACTCCAATATTGTTTCCCAAGGTACCATCAGTAACTCCACAAACTGTTTCCTAAAATTATGCCTTCCATCTTCTACATTTTAAAATTTTAAGATCTCCAGTATAGTATTCAATCGTCCCATTAAAGTTTCCCTCAAATCCTCATCCTGGTGTCTACCAACGTCATAATTGTACTACCCGAGTAGTTACACTTCCAAGATTTCAGTTTCAACCTTAGAAAGGTAAGCTTCCTAAAAATTACGCAAATGGCAAGCTTCAATGAAAATTACTACAGGAAGAAACATTGGCTTCTAAAGCTCATCATTTAAATATATTTTTTAAGTGAGTTGGAATTATCAAAATCAAATTCTCAAAAAATATTGTAAACATCACAAAAGATTGGTGTCATTCCTTGGAGTCACAGGGTATACATGCCTTCATATATTGTTTATCGCAGAACGGATTTTTTCAGGGTTGCAAAAATTGATATTCATTCAGCGAATGCGCGCTGGGCAAAGGTTAGAAGTCATTCTATCCGCTTTCACAGATGTCATTAGGCGTTTTTCACCTATCAGCTCCGTTGTTTGCTAGATATTGACGATGATCGAGTGCTACTAAGTTGAGATTTCTAAATAAGTGGTCATATACAGCTTGGCAAACTCTTTGAACAGAACATTCACAAAAGCCTTTCGTGATTGTGGTTTTGCATAAGATTTGGAGATAGTGAAGGAGTGGTTACCATAATTGTTGATGCATTCGATGTTAATCAGCCCATAGAACATGAACATAGGCTACCTGTTGGTCTTCCGAGCCAACAGGTAGTCAATGGGAGTCAATCATACGTAGTCTTCTAAATGCCGGGTGGGGCGTCCGCGTCTGGTCCCGCAACAAGTACAAGTACAAGTACTTCCAAGCCGGTGACATTGAACAACACGGTTGGTGAAATGTTTCATTACCGCCTTCGGTGTCATTGTAAAATTCATGATCCCAGGCTTCTGAATTGGATACGTGATACTGTGGCCCTTATGGCAAATTGACAGAAGCAGAATCGTTTTTGACGGAGCAGCAAGATAAGGCACTAGAGTGAATTCCTGATCAAAACAGAATGTTGAGGTTCCTGTAATTCTCCCTTTACTCATACGCAGCTCTTCTGGATTATCCCTCTTGTTTGTTTGGACAGTTCCAACTGTGGTCAGTTGAAACGGTTCTTTCAGTATTTCTGCTGCAAATAGAATAGATGCAAGCCTGTTGTCACGCGTGACATTTCTATTTTATTCCCCAGATTTGGAACTAAATAGGTGAAGTCAGAAAATTGCCAAGTTCAGCCTGACGAACATTGGTAAGAAGTGTAAACAACTTTAGAAAACTGATCTCAAATAATAGTTCAAAGAAACTCAGTAATTGCAAAGTTTTGATAAAAAAATCAGTTTTTCTAAACAGGAGAAGATGGTAAGTTTTTGTGAATTTTACTACCCTCACTTAATATCTCCTCAAAAATTTCAGATATTAAAAACTCGGTGACAGTACAAGCACTCACTAGTAATATTATGAGCAAACATGGAAAGTGGGTTCGCGCAATGCATGTGTTTTCACGTTAACCACAAAAATGTTTTTTTGTGTCTTAAAGATTACAAATGCTTACCTTTCTAGGGTAAAGTTAACTCTAGCCACTTCTATATGGGGAAATTTACTCTTAACAACAATAACAGCATACTTATACACCCTGGCATCCTGTATTTATCCTGCCAGTTTTTGATTTGCAACAACGTAATCAATAAGATTTGCTGTCTTACAACCACGTGAATACCGCTTCAACGGATTGACCATTTTATAATGAAAAACTGTATTGCTTATAAATAGATTGCTGCACCTACAAAATTGCAGCATTCTGTAGCCATTACTTTTATATCTCCTAATAAAAACACCACATTTCTGCCTATGATATTGTCTATATTCTCATTTAACTGTAAGTAAGATTCATCTGAGTCACCAGTACATACGTCAGTCAGTTCTACAGGGGTATATACTACAATATTGATACCCTAAACTTTTAAGACATAAATCGAGTTTTTAGTATTCTATTATTAATACCTTCCCAGCCTAAACAAGACTTAGCAGCTTCCTTTTTCATCAGGAACCTTAATTCCTGTCTATCGACTCCATCCTTCCTGCCTGAGTAAATAAATTCTGTATCACATAACTGCATGCTTCCCACGCCTGGGATATCAGTTTATTAAACTCCTAACAATTTTTTTTCGAATTGCCTGAGTTGGTCAGTCAAAATTATTAGGCTAAACGATAGTTATTTTTAAAGTAATAAAATTCAAAATTAGTAAATTTTCATATTCTTTAAATCATTGAATTGTTTTTGCCTCTGCAAAATCAATGGTTCTGAATACCAGTGCATTTTGGAGACCAACAAATCTTCTCAAGTCTACACTGAAGTGCTTAAGCCGGTATAGAACCGGACAACAAGAAGTCCCTGGGACCTCCATTTGAATGCAGGCTTTGTGAAGTCCTAGGATCGGATTGGACACAAAATGGTTTTCAGCACTTTGTGATCCTCTTCTATCAACAGGATTCGAAATACTGCACTGACGATCTCAAACCTATTACCTGTGACTAATTATACAGCCATACTTACGAATTTTAGCAATTAATTGACCAAATATTTTTATGACTCAAAAACCTAAATATTTTTAATGACTCATTCAAACAGAAATTAAACTTCCTAGTTCCCTTTTCAAGAGATGAAGAAGACTGGAAGGCAGCTAGCCCCTTTCCAAGTCACTCAAAGCAGTAGGCTTTGAACAAAGACATTTTGTAATGTGCTGTTTTTGTTAATACATTCTTTGAACACGTTTGATAAACTTGTAAACGGATCTTTATCATGGTTTTACCAGCAACTGCAACCTAGAAAAGAGCAAACCACAACCCATAATAATCAAAATTTAAAAAACATATTTAAAAAAACATCTTGTTAAAAAAATTTTATTTGACACATATTCCGAAATAGGAATTATCTTTTTTGTTGAACTTAAAAATAAAAGTTTATTGCAAAAGAAATTTATGGTAATTTTGAAAAACAGACAGAAACCCTTTGAAATTTACGTCGGACTGAAAAAGGGCACCATTGCAATTTGTATGGTTGAAAAACTTGAATTTATAGTCACAACCCCCCCCCCTCCTTGATGTGCAAGGAAAATCAGTTTTTTCGTCAGTAGCACTAATGTGTCTTCTGTTTCTTTTCTTTTTAGGGCTAATTGGTTACCAGAACATAATAGAGAGATATTTAATGATTCATTGCAAAGCTAACTCTTATATCTACCTGCTTTTTATAAATTTAACCACCTGCAAGCTCTATATGGAAATTAAAATGGCATTATTTTGCCATTTTTCAAGGGGAGTTGCAAGCAGAGTACAATAACAGTGTAGACAGATGTTAAATTGCTCCTATTGGGCAAATCTACGTTTTTGTTATAAATTTCACACTTTTAGTGGCATGTCTGAAGTGGAAAATCTGGGGCTTGTGGGCTATCACAACTTTTGAGAGTGATGTTTAATGGCTCATTTGAAATCTTTTCTAATATGTACCTGCATTTTATCAATTCTACCATCCGTAAATGCGATTTAGAACTAAAAACAACACTTCTAGTGTCTTTTCTAAAATTACAGATATTTTAATTATAAAAAAGTACAATAACCATTGAGAGTGATGTTTAATGGCTCATTTGAAAGCTTTGCTATTATATTCCTGCTATTTATCAATTCTACCATCTGTAGCTATGATTTAGAACTAAAAACAACACTTCTGATGTCTCTTCTAAAATTGAAGATATATTAATTATAAAAAAGCATCATTGTCACAATTACGGTCCAAATCCTTTTACTGGAGGTTTACATGAAAAACTTCCCTATATTTTCCCTCCCTGCTCCCTTAGTAAGTTACACAATTATTGTTCTATTAACAACAACATTTCAAATTAAATTGTAAGAGCCTTAGTTCAGTCAGCAGAGGGTTAGACCTTAAGTTAGAATGTCATGCGTTTAATACCTTCTAGGAGATTTTTTTCAATCATCGTTTTCTCCTTTCTATTATTTTTCTGATAATTCTCTATTTTGGTTAATGTGATGCACTTTTTTTAAACTTGTAAAGTATTTTAATTCATTTGTAATAGAACAATAAGAAGAGTCACTTTTTTGTTTAGATAGCACTAATCTGTCTCCCTTTTTTTATAATTTTTTTCTACCAGGTACAAAGGCATTAAAAAAAAGAATAATTGTAAAGTGTTTATTTATTTTTCTTTTACAATGGATCTTAATGCTTACAATGGATTACAACATTCATAATTACAAAGAATTTTTATCATAACAACTTTTAACGTCAAGTCATTTCTCTAGGTTTTTCTTTCATCCTTTTAGACTATTTTTAAAGAAATTCAGAGATCCCTTCATCCTCCTAATAAATCCACAAGTACCACTGCTTCACAGTTTTAGATGGCGGTCACCATTAACTTGTTGATAAAAAAATGTATTTTTGGCCTAGAAAACTTTGAACAGAACAGAACAAAATTTTGGAAGTAGAAAACTTTATTGGTGACTAAATAAAATAAAGCATCGTAACTTCTTTGTTTTGAAGTCATGTTATATGGTATAATTTCACAAAACTCTATGATCGATATGGAAACTATGCTTAGATTTTTAAAATATTGAAATTCTCTTTTAGAAAAATATTTAATTCTAGAATACCAAGAAAATTGATAAGGGTTACAATTCGTAGAAGTTACTTTGTAGGGTAGAATTGATTTTCAGAGGCAACGCTGTAGCGTTGCCTATAGTAAAGGCCATACGGCTCCAATGTTTTATTATTATTTATTATTTTTTTTCCAGAGGTATTTCATATGGAAGGGGTCATCGTAGAAGCTTCAAAGGGTGCTCATCCAATTGGAAATCGAGAGTTCTAGTGCCCTTTTAATAGTCAAAAATGATTGGAGAGCAACTAGCCCCCCTCCAAGCCCATCATTCCGCCAAACACATCCAATCAAAATTCTGAGATATCCATTTTGTTCAGCGTAGTTGATTTCCATATAGAAAATAGATTTTTGAGGAGGATACTCCCCCATAACCCTCAAGGTAAGGGTTTTAAGTTATGCCCTCTGGGCATATAAGGTTTTTACAGAAGGTGTGGTCGTAGAAACTTCAGAACAGACTCATTCGATTGGAAATTCAAAGGGCTAGTGCCCTTTTTAATAGTCAAAAGTGATTTGAGGGCAACTAGCCCCCCCCCTCCAGGCCCATCATTTCACCAAACACATCCAATCAAAATTTTCAGATAGCCATTTTGTTCATCGTAGTTGATTTCCACATAGTAAATATATTTTTGAGGAGGATACTCCCCCACAACCCTCAGGGCAAGGGTTTTAAGTTATGCCCTGTGGGCACGTAAGGTTTTTATAGAAAGCGTTGTCGTAGAAACTTCAAAACAGGCTCATTCCATTGTAAATTAAATGGCTAGTGCTCTTTTTAATAGTCAAAAATAATTGGAGGGCAACTAGCCCCCTCTCCTCACGCCCATCATTCCCCCAAACACATCCAATCAAAATTTGAGATAGCCATTTTCTTCAGCGTAGTTGATTTCCAGATAAAAAATATATTTTTGAGGAGGATACTCCCCCACAACCCTCAGGGCAAGGGTTTTAAGTTATGCCCTGGGGGCATATAAGGTTTTTTATAAAAGGCGTTGTGGTAGAAACTTCAAAACATACTCATTTGATTGGAAATTAAAGGGCAAGTACCCTTTTTAATATTGGAAAGTGATTAGAGTGTAACTAGCCCCCCACCCCCCCCACGCCCATCAATTCCCCAAAAACATCCAATCAAAAATTTCAGATATCCATTTTGTTCAGCGTAGTTTATTTCCAGATAGAAAATATATTTTTGAGGAAGCTGCCCCACAACCCTTAGGGCAAGTGTTTTAAGATATACCCTGGGGGCATATAAGGTTTTTATAGAAGGCATTGTCGTAGAAACTTCAAAACAGGCTCATTCGATTGGAAATTAAAGGGCTAATGCCATTTTTAATAGTCGAAAGAGATTGGAGTGCAACCAGCCCCCCCCCGTCCATCATTTCCCAAAACACATCCAATCAAAATTTTGAGATAGCCATTTTGTTCAGCTTATTTGTTTTCCAGATAGAAAATATGTTTTTGAGGAGGACACTCCCCCGGAACCTTAAGGGCGAGGGTATTAAGATATGGTTCTTATAGAAGGCGTTGTCGTAGAAACTTTAAAAAAGGCTCATTCGATTGCAAATTCAAAGGGATAGTGCCTTTTTTAATAGTCGAAAGTGATTGGAGGGCAACTAGCCCCCCCCCCACGTCCATCATTCCCCCAAAGACATTCAATCAAAATTTTGAGATAGCCATTTTGTTCAGCGTAGCTGATTTTCAGATAGAAAACATGTTTTTGAGGAAGACAATCCCCCACAACCCTCAGGGCAAGGGTTTTAATTTATGCCCTGGGGGCATATAAGGTTTTTATAGAAGGCGTTGTCATAGAAACTTCAAAAAGGCTCATTTGATTGGAAATTCAAAGGGATAGTGCTCTTTTTAATAGTCAAAAGTGATTGGAGTGCAAATGGGAGGATTGGTCTGTCCAACCCCGTAATAACCTCGCATTTGCAGCGCAAATGGCAGGACAGCTCTATGTACTGCTTGTGAATGGTTATCTCTTTTGTAAAGTTATTTTAGTTTTTTAGATTAATTTTCTTATGTTATTAAGTTTTAGACTATAGAAAACTAAAGGTGATAAGGGCAATAAGGTTTCGATATTTTATTGTTTTTTAGTCATGCACTAAGATTAGTGAAAACAGGGCCACCAACGGGAAGGTTGTGCACATCCAGCCCCGTCCGCCCACCCTTTAGAATTAAACCCGACCCCCTAATATCCTCCCGTTTATAGCGCAATTGTGAGGATAGCCTTATATAGTACTTGTTAATTATTATCTCTTTTGTAAAGTTGTTTTAGTTTTTTTAATTATTTTTTCTCTGTTACTAAGTTTTAGACAATAGAAAACATAAGGTCAAAAAGACCATAAGGTTTTAATGTTTTATTGGCTCTTTTTCTAAAAACTCATGATTTTGTTGTGTACAGCCAGCCCTGCCCGCCCACCCCTTAGCATTAAACCCGATGCCCTGATTTCCTCTCATTTCCAGTGCAAATGGGAGGATAGGTCTGTCCAACCCCGTAATATCCTCGCATTTGCAGCGCAAATGGCAGGATAGCTCTATATACTGCTTGTGAATGGTTATCTCTCGTGTAAAGTTATTTTAGTTTTTTCGATTAATTTTCTTATGTTACTAAGTTTTAGACAATAGAAAACTAAAGGTCATAAGAGCAATAAGGTTTTGATATTTTATTGTTTTTAGTTGTGCACTAAGATTAGTGAAAACAGGGCCACCAACGAGAACTTTGTGTACAGCCAGCCCCGTCCGCCCACCCCTTAGCATTAAATCCGACCCCCTCCTCCCATTTGCAGCGCAAATTGGAGGATATGTTTATGTACTGCAACGATTATATAATTCCTTATAGATACTAAAAGAATTTTGTTCTGTTTGTAGATTTTGCTTCCATATAAAAGGATTTCCTCATTGCCATAAAGGCAATAAGGTTTCGATGTTTTATTGTTTTTTAGTTGTGCAATAAGATCAGTGGAAACAGGACCACCAGCTAGAAGGTTTTGCAGAGCCAGCCCCGTCCACCCACCCCTTTGCACTAAACCCAACCCCCTCCTCCCATTTGTTGCGCAAATGGGAGAATAGCTCTATATGCTGCATGTTAATAGTTACCTCTTTTATAAAGCTATTTTATTTTATTTTTTTTAATTAATGTTTTATGTTACCAAGTTTTAGACAATAGAAAACCAAATGTCATAAAGACCATAAGGCTTTAATGTTTTATTGGGTCTTTTTCTAAAAACTCCTCATTTTGCTGTGCACAGCCAGCCCTACCCGTCCACCCCTTAGCATTAAACTTGATCCCCGAATATCCTCCCATTTGCAGCGAAAATAGGAGTATAGGTTTATATACTGCAACGGTTCTATAATTCTTTCTAGATACTAAAAGAATTTTTTCTGTTTGTAGATTTTGCCTCCATATAAAGGATTTCCTTATTGCCATAAAGGCAATAAGGTTTCGATGTTGTATTCTTTTAGTTTTGCAATAAGATCAGTAAAAACAGGGTCACCAACTGGAAGGTTTTGCACAGCCAAAACTATTGGGCCTTCTTCTAAGAACTCCTCATTTTCAAAAAACATCCTCCCATTTATAGCGCAAATGTGAGGATAGCCTTATATAGTGCTTGTTAATTATTATCTCTTTGTAAAGTTATTTTAGTTTTTTTAATTAATTTTTTTCTGTTACTAAGTTTTAGACGATAGAAAAAATAAGGTCAAAAAGACCATAAGGCTTTAATGTTTTATTGGGTCTTTTTCTAAAAACTCCTGATTTTTTTTGTGTACAGCTAGCCCTGCCCGCCCACCCCTTAGCATTAAACCCGACGCCCTGATTTCCTCTCATTTCCAGTGCAAATGGGAGGATAGGTCTGTCCAACCCCGTAATATCCTCGCATTTGCAGCGCAAATGGTAGGAAAGCTCTATATACTGCTTGTGAATGGTTATCTCTTGTGTAAATTTATTTTATTTTTTTAGATTAATTTTCTTATGTTACTAAGTTTTAGAAAATAGAAAACTAAAGGTCATAAGGGCAATAAGGTTTTGATGTTTTATTGTTTTTTAGTTGTGCACTAAGATTACTTAAAACAGGGCCACCAGCGAGAATTTTGTGTACATCCAGCCCCGTCTACACACCCCTTAGCATTAAATCCGACCCCCTCCTCCCATTTGCTGCGTAAATAAGAGGATATGTTTATTTACTGCAACGATTATATAATTCTTTATAGATACTAAAAGAATTTTTCTTTTTTTAGATTTTGCTTCCATATTAAATGATTTCCTCATTGCCATTAAGGCAATAAGGTTTCGATGTTTTATTGTTTTTTTAGTTGTGCAATAAGATCAGTGAAAACAGGACCACCAGCTAGAAGGTTTTGCAAAGCCAGTCATGGCCGCCGTCCCCTTTGCACTAAACCCGACCCCCTCCTCCCATTTGTTGCGCAAATGGGAGGATAGCTCTACATACTGATTGTTAATGGTTACCTCTTTTATAAAGCTATTTTAGTTTTTTTTTCTAATTAATGTTTTCTGTTACTATGTCTTAGACAATAGAAAACCAAAGGTAATAAAGACCATAAGACTTTAACGTTTTATTGGGTCTTTTTCTAAAAACTCCTCATTTTGTTGTGCACAGCCAGCCCCGCCCGTCCACCCCTTAGCATTAAGCCTGACCCCTTAATATCCTCCCATTTGCAGCGCAAATGGGAGGATAGGTTTATATACTGCAACGATTATATAATTCTTTCTAGATACTAAAAGAATTTTTTCTGTTTGTAGATTTTGCCTCCATATAAAAGAATTTCCTTATTGCCATAAAGGCAATAAGCTTTCGATGTTGTATTGTTTTTAGTTTCGCAATAAGATCAGTAAAAACAGGGTCACCAACTGGAAGGTTTTGCACAGCCAAAACTATTTGGCCTTCTTCTAAGAACTCCTCATTTCAAAAAACATCCTCCCATTTATAGCGCAAATGTGAGGATAGCCTTATATAGTGCTTGTTAATTATTATCTCTTTTGTAAAGTTATTTTAGTTTTTTTAATTAATTTTTTTCTTTTACTAAGTTTTAGACAATAGAAAACATAAGGTCAAAAAGACCATAAGGCTTTAATGTTTTATTGTTTTTTTATAAAAACTCCTGATTTTGTTGTGTAAAGCCAGCCCTGCCCACCCACCCCTTAGCATTAAACCCGACACCCTGATTTCCTCTCATTTCCAGTGCAAATGGGAGGATAGGTCTGTCTATCCCCGTAATATCCTGGCATTTGCTGCGTAAATGGCAGGATAGCTCTATATACTGCTTGTGAATGGTTATTTCTTGTTATTTTAGTTTTTTAGATTAATTTTCTTATGTTACTAAGTTTTAGACAATAGAAAACTAAAGGTCATAAGGGCAATAAGGTTTTGATGTTTTATTGTTTTTTAGTTGTGTACTAAGTTTAGTGAAAACACGGCCACTAACGAGAATTTTGTGTACAGCCAGCCCCGTCCGCCCACCCCGTAGCATTAAATCCGACCCCTCCTCCCCTTTGCAGCCCAAATTGGAAGATAGGATTATGTACTGCAATGATTATATAATTCTTTATAGATGCTAAAAGATTTTTTCTGTTTGTAGATTTTGCTTCCATATAAAAGGATTTCCTCATTGTCATAAAGGCAATAATGTTTCGATTTTTTATTGTTTTTTTAGTTGTGCAATAAGATCAGTGGAAACAGGACCACAAGCTAGAAGGTTTTGCAGAGCCAGTCCCGTCCGCCCACCCCTTTGCACTAAACCCAACTCCCTCTTCCCATGTGTTGCGCAAATGGAAGGATAGCTCTACATGCTGCTTGTTAATGGTTACCTCTTTTATAAAGCTAATTTAGTTTTTTTAAATTAATGTTTTCTGTTACTAAGTCTTAGACAATAAAAAAACAAAGGTCATAAAGATCATAAGACTTTAATGTTTTATTGGGTCTTTTTCTAAAAACTCCTCATTTTGTTGTGCACAGCCAGCCCCGCCTGTCCACACCTTAGCATTAAACCTGACCCCCTAATATCCTCGCATTTGCAGCGCAAATAGGAGGATAGGTTTTATATACTGCAACGATCATATAATTCTTTCTAGATACTAAAAGAATTTTTTCTGTTTGTAGATTTTGCCTCCATATAAAAGGATTTCCTTATTGCCATAAAGGCAATAAGGTTTTGATGTTGTATTGTTTTTAGTTTTGCAATAAGATCAGTAAAAACAGGGTCACCAACTGGAAGGTTTTGCACAGCCAAAACTATTGGGCCTTCTTCTAAGAACTCCTCATTTTCAAAAAAAATCCTCCCATTTATAGCGCAAATGTGAGGATAGCCTTATATAGTGCTTGTTAATTATTATCTCTTTTGTAAAGTTATTTTAGTTTTTTTAATTAATTTTTTTCTGTTATTAAGTTTTATACGATAGAAAACATAAGGTCAAAAAGACCATAAGGCTTTAATGTTTTATTGGGTCTTTTTCTAAAAACTCCTGATTTTGTTGTGTACAGCCAGCCCTGCACGCCCACCCCTTAGCATTAAACCCGACGCCCTGATTTCCTCTCATTTCCAGTGCAAATGGGAGGATAGGTCTGTCCAACCCCGTGATATCCTGGCATTCGCAGCGCAAGTGGCAGGATAGCTCTATATACTGATTTGAATGGTTATCTCTTGTGTAAAATTATTTTAGTTTTTTAGATTAATTTTCTTATGTTACTAAGTTTTAGACAATAGAAAACTAAAGGTCATAAGGGCAATAAGGTTTTGATGTTTTATTGTTTTTTAGTTGTGCACTAAGATTAATGAAAACAGGGCCACCAACAAGAATTTTGTGTACAGCCAGCCCCGTCCACCCACACCTTAGTATTAAATCCGACCCCCTCCTACCATTTGCTTCGCAAATTGGAAGATAGGTTTATGTTCTGCAACGATTATTCAATTCTTTATAGATACTAAAAGAATGTTTTTCTGTTTGTAGATTTTGATTCCATATAAAAGGATTTCCTCATTGCCATAAAGGCAATAAGGTGTCGATGTTTTATTGTTTTTTTTAGTTGTGCAATAAGATTAGTGAAAACAGGACCACCAGCTAGAAGGTTTTGCACAGCCTGTCCCGTCCACCCACCCTTTTCACTAAACCTGACCCCCTCCTCCTATTTGTTGCGCAAATTGGAGGATAGCTCTACATACTGCTGGTTAATGGTTATTTCTTTTATAAAGCTATTTTATTTATTTTTAATTAATGTTTTCTGTTACTAAGTCTTAGACAATAGAAAACCCAAGGTCATAAAGACCATAAGACTTTAATGTTTTATTGGGTGTTTTTCTAAAAACTCCTCATTTTGTTGTGCACAGCCAGCCCCACCCGTCCACCCCTTAGCATTAAACCTGACCCTCTAATATCCTCCCATTTGCAGCACAAATAGGAGGATAGGTTTATATACTGCAATGATTATGTAATTCTTTCTAGATACTAAAAGAGTTTTTTCTATTTGTAGACTTTGCCTCCATATAAAAGGATTTCCTTATTGCCATAAAGGCAATAAGGTTTCGATGTTTTATTGTTTTTAGTTTTGCAATAAGATCAGTAAAAACAGGGTCGCCAACTGGAAGGTTTTGCACAGCCAAAACTATTGGGCCTTCTTCTAAGAACTCCTCATTTTCAAAAAACAGCTCATTCGACTAGTTATCACGTACCCTTTTAAGAGTTAAAAGTTTTAAGAGGGCACTCCCCCCTTACACCTTTTTTCTTCAAATGGACTATATCAAATTTGGAATAGCTATTTTAGTTCAAAATATTCCTAAGGCAAAAAATTACAGTGACATAAGGTTTTCTTATGAAGAAAATAGGGCATGTTTGATCACATTAATTATGATATCCTCCCATTTTTAGCGCAAATGGGAGGATAGGTCTGTCCAACCCCATAATAGTCTCGCTTTTGCAATACAAATGGGAGGATAACTCTATATGCTGCTCGTGAATGGTTATCTATTGTGTACAGTTATTTTAGTTTATTTTAACAGAAAATAGGGCATGTTTGATCCTGAATTTTCTTGATGCGCTGCTAGTTTTGTAAAAATGCACTGAGATTCGTGAAAACAGTGCTCTAATGTAAAGGTTTTGCACAGCCAACCCTGTCCGCCCCCTATAATCAAACCCGACCCCTTAATATCGTCCTACTTATAGCGCATATAAATATGTGTGTGTGAGTAGCCCAGCTTTGTAGGATCCTTGTTGATGGTTATCAGCTACATAAGTTTGTTTTATTAATTGTTAATTATCCCTTCAAGTCATACGATTGAGGTAGCTAGGTTATAATATTTCTATAGAAATTAATTATGATTTATTTGAATATGAAGTAGAAACATAATTCATTTAAATCAAAATATATCTTATTATAAAACTTTATAGAGTTGACATTTCGCATATTTTTAGTAGAAAACAAAAGTCGAATCAAGTAACAGCCCCATTTGAAGAAACCAGAGAAAGAGTATTTAAAAGAATGAGACTAAAAGTACACATAAAATAAGTGTTTACTTGTGCTTCTGCTGTTAAAAGGATGTCCTCTCCTCACAAGAAATCCTTTTATATGGAGGCAAAATCTACAAACAAAAAAAGTCCTTTCAGTATTTACTCCAACTCCAATATTTCAAATTTTAATTACAAGTTTTGAATAACAAAACAGGGAGACTGAAATCTTTCACCTATTTTTACTTCACAAAAGAATATATTAGAACAATAACAGATGAAAGATCAAAACAGAAAATTGAAGAAATTTAAAAATATTGTGTAAAAAATATTGTAAATAAAAAATAGATGTTAATTCTAAACTTTACCGAAATAAAATGTAAAAACATTATATATTAGAGTAAATTACAAAAAAAATGAACTTTAAAGAAATTTGTAAGTGGTAACTCTTTTAAAATGTTATTCCTTTCCGTGAAGGACACTAGCTGGGATAAAAGATATATGTGGTATGCTTCTTTTAAAATGTTACTCCTTTCAAAGAATAAAATTAGCTAGGCTACAGACTGCAAGGGTATAGAAATATATATGAAAAAAAATCAAAAATTTATAAGTCATATAATTCCTTCCTAATGTTGTTCCTTCCAAGACTGCAGGTAAATAAGATTCATGTTTCTAGCTATCTGAAGTTCCCTTTCGTATCGCGTTATTTTTAACCCCTAAATAAACTATTCTCATGTCACTTGCTGCTTGTCTTGCTATGATTGATCAGAATGACAAAATAATGAAATCAGTATAATTGACTAGCATCCAACTATGCAATATATTACAAACTGGAAAGTATAAAAATAAACATATTCCTGTCCCGTCACGTTGTCCTCTTGTGAAAAAGAATCCTTTGTATGAAGTCTACAAAAATTAAGAGTAATTTTTCTAAAGTACAGACATTCAGTATAAATATTGAGTATATACAAAGGCTATCAAGAATAAGGTAAATGGTCGGTGAAATAACATTTGTTTTAATTGTAAGATTTTGTTATTTGAAACCTCTCGCTTGTGGTTTGCTTCGAAATAATGCATTTTTAAAGTGAATAATAAAAATAGCTTTATAATATTTACGATCGTTCCTAGAATTACACCCTCTGGATAGCCTGAGATAAGAGAATCTGAGTTTTAAATGCTTCTTTGACAGCAATTAAAAATGTGAAAGTGCTTTCTATTTTAACTTAATCATAAAAATGGGTATAACTAATGTAATCTTAAACCATGTGGTAGTCAAATTCATGAGTATGTATCTTAAACTACGTGGTAATCTATCTAATCCAATCTGTATGGTAATCCAATCTTTGAAGCATCCATATTGTTTTAACTTCACACGACGTAAGCATTACAGCTATGCCAGCGTCTCTGGAATTCTTTTCAGCAAACGAAGAAATAGCCACTCTCAACCCCAAGAGTCGTTGAACACTTTTTTTTACCTTACTTTCGAACATTATGTATCTCTTGTATTCCTAAGATCTCTATTAATTTTTTTTTCGCCCTAGTCTAGTCTAATATATAGTAACTAATCTAATATATAATATCGATTTTTAGGAATACTTTTCAAGAATGAGAAAAGTCATATCTGATAGGTCAGCAGCATCCGTATGGTTTTGGTGTCTTACAATCGAACCATTGCAGATGCACCAGCGTCCCTCAAGTGATCGTCTGTAAACAAAGTAATGGCCACAATCAAAAGTTGTACCAACGTGAATTGCGGCAGCAATAATCTTGTACATTTGTGTTGACTTAGAAAATTCGTTGTAACTTTTGCCTGTAATATTACACTCATCCGTGGTTTCAATACAAATTGAGTCCACATTGATCTTTATGATCTTTCTACAGTTTTTGTGCATCACTGTTCTTCGATCCAAATTAATTGCAAGAAACTCGCTTGTTTTGGTAAATATTGTTTTAAGCGCCATATTGTGTTGATACGGACATTTTTTGCCCACTATGTGTTGGTTTAATACTCTATGAAACGGAATGTCCTTGCTATCAATTTCTTCTTTCCATGCAGGTGCATCTGGGTTAAGAACCCCTGGAACTGGAAAGAAGCAAACTATTACATCCAGGAATGTGTCCCCAATTTGAGTCCAATGACATGTCTCACACACCCAAAACTTTTGATTCTTGAAATGGAATTTCTCACTTAGTGCACTTTCATTGATTAATGGATTTGCGATGATGTTCTCATAGTCAATTCTTTCAAATAGAGCCTCCCAGAATTCGCATAATGACTGCTGCCTCCGCTCTGAAATACCATATTGACTTGGAAGTAAGCTCCTAAGCATCTTGGTTGATTCCTTCTTTTGAAGAGATGACAATGCAAGACGTTCAATTTATTTTGAAACTGGGCCTTTCAAATGGGCAAGCATGTCAAAGAGTACTTCGTGCATGCTAAAGAGACACTGCATAACACGAAACGTTGTCAAGACTATTTAGCCCTTTCCTGCCTCCTCCAATTCCTGACTTGTAAAGACCATGTAAAGTGTCTTGGTTTTTAGCACGTTTTCGAGACAACACTATTTTAACGCTTATTCTTCTTTTACTGTTAGTATACTCTTGGATTCTTACACTTGTTTTTCCGTGTTTCTGGGGTCTTTCAGGTGCCGTCTCTTTGCAAACCATTGGCTGCTTATGTTTGTTAAAAAGACAAAGATCTGGTCTGTATTTACTCCTTAGACGGTTATATTCTGTGATTGCCTCACTGTCGGCAAAAATTTTTTTTATCCAATTCTATGAAATATAATCCAGCACTACTTGTTTCTCTTGACAAGGCAACATAAATCATTCCTGGTCCAAAACATCTGTTTCCAGCATCAACTATAACACACTCTAAGCTAAGGCCTTGTGACTTATGGATCGTAATAGCAAAAGCTAGCTGTAGTGGAAACTGTCTTCTAGTGTACTAGATTTTTTTTAACGCTTCAAATCTCACAGGTTCACGGGATATTTCAAACATTTTTTTTTGACCGGCAAATTGTGCAGTGATGCTACCAATTTCACCATTTGGTAGACTTTTAAATCCTTGGACATATCCCATTGACCCATTAACTAATCCCTTCTCATCAGCAAAATTTCTTTGAAGCATAACTTTTGCTCCAGTACACAACACCAGATTCTTTGATGCACCACCAGTAAGTTCAATGTCATCTTCGAAACGAATGACATTCTTCTCTGCTTCTTCCTCAATTCGCTTATCTTTAACGACCAAGGAAAGCTGATCAATCGCAGTTAGAGTCAGTAAATTTGAGCTGGTTCTTTGTAAAATTATTGTATTCACTAGTTTACAATCATCTTTTGTGGGCATAAGAATAACAGGATGCTTTCCTTCATTAACCAGTCGTAAATATAAATCTTAAACTTCTTCAGGGATAGCTCTTAAGTCCTTACCAAATTTTCTTGCATTGAGATTATGAAGTTGGGTCTCTTCACACTTTCCAACTCGAATGTTTGCTAGAGTTTCTCCGTACGCTTTGTCTATTTTTTGTCTCATGTTGATAGTCAGTTCATCATAATCAAACTACTTCCATAGTTCAAATCTACTAATGAAACCAACGCGATTTCGAATTTCAAGACGTGTCAGAGAAGCATATGGTGAATTTACTAAAAATGGTCGTAGTTGAAGAAGATCATCGACGACAACACAGTTGCTATGTTCCATTGAGAGATTGGTATCGCTGTAAGACGTAAATGAAAATTCATCATTACTAATGACGAAACCATGCTCGTCTCGTCAATGATAAACAGCCATATTTGCGACAATTTTTACCCCAGTGTAAGTAACTGTTCAGTGGAGAGAGAATTATATTTTGCCGTTGTTTGCTTGTCCACAGACAAACTTAGACATTGATTTATTGTTAAACCTTTTATGCTGCCAGCTGCAAGTCCTGTTTGGGCCAAAACGACCACTGAGCAGATTTCCTTTCTAAATTGGTTACACAGCATTCTTCGAGTAACATCAATGACTCGTGATTTTCCCGTTCCTTCAAATCCTGAAATGAAAATTTAGAGTGATTTTTGAGTGTTTCCACCATTGATGATAGCCAAGACTTTGTAAACTATTCTTCTTTGATCAATATTCAGTGATTTGTAGTCTGATTGTAACTGATCCATTGTGTCAAATTCCAAAATCTGTCTGGTTGCTGCTGTCAGGTCCTCCATTGCATCAGCAGCTCTGTCAATTACTTCTCCTTGTATTGCGTTATTGGAATCATCTATTTCTTCAAAAATGGTAGTCTCATTGTCAATTTCATTATGATCAATTACTTTAGCTCTCTCTCGGACTTTCTCTTCAAATTCTTTGTCAATTTTGAATTTGAACACCAGTTTTTGGTGAAAGTTCACCATTTCTGGATATTTTTTAACTTCAATACAGTATGTTTCAAAACTAATTAGGCCACTGACTATAATGTCACTTTCTTTTCTCCATGGTTTAAAAGTTTGAGAAGCATGGTATAATAAAGTTCATTCTACTCTTCAGACTCGAGGGGATTGACTTTTTTGTGCTTAATGATGTATGGTCTGTGGATTCACTTTCTTAAGTAGAATGAACCATTTTTCAGTCTCATACTCTCATCCTTTCCTTGTTTTTCACTCATACCAACTGAGCAGTTCATATAAATTGATATTTTCCAAACTGTCTGGTCTATTTGTATACACATCAGATACCCAGTGGGTGACAAATAAATCTGAGCTTTCTGGGTCTTTTTCAGCAAGTTCCTCTATTTCCTTATAGGTTTTCAGTGTCCTTTTTAATTCTGTTAGCTTTGATAAATCGACAAGTCTAAATTGTCTTGAACAGCTATACAGTTTAGTACCAAGAAGCTTATCAGCTGCTTCAATGGCACCAACGTGGCGTGTTTTCACTGAGTTTAGTAAATAAGACCAAGCTTTTTACCAAGGGATTTCAGGGATTTGTTAATTTCTTCTCACATATTGTCAACATCAGAATTTTCTGCCTTCGTCATGTAATTTGTGATATAATACGGTAATTTTGAACCAATGTGAGCAATATACTGAACGTCAACATTGGATAAATTTGCCATCAATAATGAAGGGTATAGTCATTAAGATAGCGCTCAGTGTCTTTACGTTGAAGGTCGTAAATTCTCTTACGTGGTTTTTTTGCGGTTTGATCCGTGAGCTAAGCAGTCAATGATGTCATGCATCTCCGTCTTTTCTTTTAAAGGACGTGGAAATCCAAATCTACAGTAGCTGATCCATTTTTGGTTTCTTTTGAATTTTCGCTGGCAGTATTTGTTGCATCGATGTATTTGATGATCCGTAACTAATTTGTGGAGTGTTGGACTTGTTAACTTATCTGGAAGTTCACAAGTGATAATACTGTCTAAATATTTTACCAATTCTTCGATTGACGATGTTCCAATAACAGGCGCATCTTCTATCCAAAGAATACGGTGCACATGTGGTGTTCCTCTTGCTTGATACTCTATGCGGCAAAAATGATCCTTTACTTTTCCAAATAAAGGTTTGTCCTTCGCATATATTAGTTCGTTAAAGATTGCTCTCCATTTCTGTTGATAATGCACAGATACGAAAACAGGATCCATAGAAGTCAATTCTTCTGCAGTCATCTTATCTATGCCTGGCTAATTTTTATTTATTTCTCGTAAATATTTGATAAATTCTGGAGAATACCATTTTGCACAAGAAAGTGTAATGAATAGCGTTGGTGGACCCTCTTGCTCGATCATTGCCCTTACATTACCAGTAAATGCCTGAAAATATTGGCACGAACCTCTGATTCTGGATTGTAGAGAAAATATTGAAGACTCCATATCTCCATCTCGGTTTTTGAGACGATCCATAAAATCGCAAGCGTTTTGGTGAGGTCGTACAGTGCCCAGCATATGACCAATGCTATTACAGAAATGTGAAAGTTCTTGAACTTGAAAGCTATGGAATAAGTATTGTATATCTTGACGGAACTGTGGGTGTCTACTTAGAAGACGGCATTTGATGTAATCAGAATTCCTTATATAAAATTGGCGGGTTATATTATGTCTCTCATATAGTTTTTTCCGTCGGGAAAAAGATTAGGGAATGCCATAACATCAAGTCCTTCTTGAAACAAATCTTCACCTATACCAACCAGTTTTTTAATTTGAAGTTGATCGTAGTCAACCTTCTTATTTTTCTGGAAGTCTTCTATGAAGACTTTTGGGACTGATCCGCCTAGTGGCTGTATTGAAAAATGTTCATCCAAGTTAGATCTTGCATCCTTAGATAACTTTTCTAAAATAGCACCTTCCGGTATATTATGTGGGTTTTCTTGATTTTCTTCTTTTTCCAATAGGCGATTTGTAAGTACTTGCTCCAATTCTTCTATTGTGAACGCTTGTATATTTTTTTACAAATAAGTGTTGTCTTTAAACCAAAGAAGGGCGCTGTGTATCTCCATCAAATCAATCAGACTAAACCAAACGTTTCTTTTTTAGGTAGGTTGACCGTTGACAATAATCACAAAGCTATCTATGTTTAGTAACTTCTCCGGCAGTATTTCTGCATTTGCTTGAACATCTACTGGCAAATAAACGATTCTTCCTTTATGAGCATTCTTCCGGGGGATTTTTCGTTGACAAAATTTCTCAATCTTGGAGAGAAAATAAAATATTTAACTATATAAATGTAACCTCTTTTCCTTGAGTTATCTCGAAATCAGATTCCTTAGGAAACGCTACCAATGGAGTGCCAACGAACTAGTTACCTGCTGTGCTATTAGATACAGGCATATAAATAAAACAAACACAAAAAAAGGCAAGAGTTTTATTGTGACTTACATTTTAGGTGTACAACAGTGCTTCACTTCAATTGACGACAAATAGAGGCAGAGATAATAATGACCAAGTCTCTACAATGACTGCACAATGATTCTGACAAAGAATGTTTCTAGTAGTTTGAATTGCAATGCCTGAATGCCTCAATAAACACTTTTCTTCACTATATCAAAATAATCCTGCTTCTGCGCTCTGAGAGCTATTTCACGATTGGCCCAAGTCCTGTGGAGGGGGCCGCTAACTTGTTATTATGTTTACCAACTCATTTCATTATGCTAACCGTTCATCCAATAATTTGTTTTAAATATTTTGATGATTTAACATTCATACTGCTCTTATAACTTAAGCTTCCTGTGAACTTTTGTATCTAGTGATTTTTTTATTACCAATCTTCTCGGCGAAATTCAAAACCGAATAGTGTCGTTGAGGCTAAAATGTTTCTCTTTTTGCTGATTAAGAATTTTTCTTTTTGAAACGAGATTTAAACTTAATTAGAGGAAGTTTAATTTATGTCGGAGTTATCTTTAGAAGGAAAGAATTTTTGTATTTTATTTATATCACATACTACTCACGGTACATATTACCCTTCCCATTATTTAATGATGTCCCGTCATTAGGACTTGCTCGCCCTTGGGTTTTTGAAGTATTCGCTATTTATTAACTATTTGTTCTACATAATTTTAATTGACATTGTATTATTTTATACTTTTATATAAGCTTAATCAGGAGTGCTTAAAATTTTCTCTATTGTTTTTCTTATTTTTTTATACATCCCTATCTAAAGTTCATCTACTCGACAGAGATTATCTATAGTTCTAGCCTAGCTACTATACTAAAGATTTTTTTTCTACATCTAATACTGATGACTTTTACATTTCCAACAAGGTTGAGGCTATTATACTTTTACTATGAGTTTTTTTTTGAAAATTCACCTTTTACAAGTTTTTATCCTTTGCTAACTATAGGATAATTATCCTTCCTATCTACACTACATTTAGTGTAGAGTATAATCTCGCTACACATAAATCTATCTTAGCTTTAGATGTTTAACATAAGGACATTTAATGACACGCGATATCATATTTATTAGATTTACTGGCAAACCTTATGACAGTTATGCTAAGGCCTTTTGTTAAGTTATATTAATGCTAGAATATTGGAATTTTTAAGTTATCGAAGTTATTAAAATATAACAAATGTAAATTCACACCTATTTCATCACCATTCATGTCTTTTAGCGTATTCACTCCTTCTGGTATAAATTACGGTCCTTCACCCTTTTCGTCTTGGCAAAAATTTAAAAACACTAACAACGTAGTTCCTTCACGGAACCGTTCGAGCTTGGTTATGTTCATTTTGCTTCTACAATTGTTAAACGGGAAATGATAATTCCAGATACAAGTTTGTGGGATTTTGATATCAGCGTTCATTTTCACTTGCAGTTTTTGGATAGTTCATAAGGTGCCTTATCATTAAGGGGTTGAACACTGGGACTGCGTTCATTTTCTTCTCAGCATATCATTTTTGGAATATTTTAAAGCACATAGAGAATGTAATTCTCGTATAAAATTGTTTGTCTGTGCACTTAGAGCATACAGTTCTCTTATAAAACTGTTCGTGCCTGGCTTGCGTCTATTAACTTTTGCGGTGATTCCTTGGTTAATCACAGGGGAATTGATGTTTGGATTTGGAATTGGTCGACGTCAAACTTTAGTGACTCCTTCAACATATTCTTTAACTTGTGTGAGGGGTATATTGTCACTGAGGGGTTAGTCACTGGGGTTAATTTTGGTTTCTGTAATTCAATGGTTGGTTTCCAGGTCTATTTTTCGGAAATTATCTCGTAACGTTTATGGGATAACAGAGATAGGAACTCTTCGCATTTGATAGGGGTGAAGGGATGGATTCCGAGAAATGATCGAAAGGGATTTGACGTGTGAATCTGCGAAACATGAATAATCTTTGGGTTTATCAAATATCATGACTATACAATCGTATGGTACATGGGTCCATAATGATTATCAAGGGTGATATTTATGTACTTATATCTTGTACTGGTCGATGGGGTTCTCAGGACTCATTTGTTTATATAGTTCGATAATGCACTGGAAACTGAGATTCAAATATAGTGTTACCTGATACGTAATATGGTTCGTGGTCGAGGAAACAACGATCTAAGGTAACTACAATTTTCGTAAATGAAGCTAGGACGAAAATTGCCTGGAGTCTATGGTGAGTACTCTCCGTTGGTTGAAGTATGATGAAAATAGATGCTACTAGGTTGTATCTGCACGGGACTACGCATTGTAATGATCGATTTCCAATCGTCTTAATAGTCTTAATACATAATAAGCGATATAATTAGTTACTGTTACGGTGAATTTTACACTACAAGACAATATTAAGCAATTACATTGATGCAAATAATTTGATTTTGACAAAACAATTTCATTATCGTGTCAGTTTCAAATATATATATTATTTTCTTTGGGAAATCTAAAACAAAGATTTCTTCTAATTTGTTTTGAAAAAAAAACAACTATACAAGACTTATTTAATCCTTCAACACTTATTTAATTCTCCCTTAGATTTAAAACAATCCTTTAAACATAAGTTACTCTACATAGTTAAATTTGAGGTCTCAGTTTACAACATATTTCATGCCTTCATTGTTCACGCAGGTCCGTGCTGTTTAAGTAACGCATGTTGCAGCGTCATAACCATACGGTTTTACGTAAACGACACTTACAATGAGGGAACAAGACATAGCAAGGACGAGGGGAGACCTCTATACCCACTTGTTTTCTAATATCTTCCCTGGTTCTTGCCTTAGAAATTCTCATGGGGTTCCGGGTTTAACTTCTGCATTTCAGTCGTTTCCCCGTCTTCTTTCTTTGGGTTTTGCCTTCTTAGTCTCCGGAGTTTTCCATCATTAAAAGTCAGTAAGATTCTCATGCTCAGGGAAATCGCGAATACGAAACATACGGTCAGTAGTATGTTCCACCAAAAATTGGTCGAGAATAATCCGTATCTATTATCCACATACGTTAATCTCTGGTCCTCATTTGTAAATAGGGGAATCTGGGAGTCTAATGCTTCTCTTATCTTTGTAAGCCTTAATGTTCCTTTATTCTTTTCTATTTTGGACCATATCGAGGTTTTCATTTCCTCACTCTCTATATTGGGAATAGTGTACGACAGGTTAATTGCCTTGAAATTGATTATTTTGGGACTTATTACATTTGCACTCGTGGTAATTAACGGCGTTCGAACAGTTGACTCTTTAGTTAGAAGTCGAAATCCTTGTTTTATGGTTATCGTACCCACATCTTGTAACAGTAATTCTGTCCTGTAACTTGGATATATTCTTTCTGTATTATTACAACAAGACAAAGTTCCAACAGTTTCTCTTGGAACAGAAAATAACCA
The DNA here is from genome assembly GCF_049724085.1 of Artemia sp. Qi Xiang Cuo. Taxonomy (NCBI): domain Eukaryota; kingdom Metazoa; phylum Arthropoda; class Branchiopoda; order Anostraca; family Artemiidae; genus Artemia; species Artemia sp. Qi Xiang Cuo. Next base: position 786,911 of record NW_028300808.1, read on the forward strand.
AAGATCATTTCTAAGGTGTATGAATATTTCTCGTTTAGTACTTCCTATCAAGGCTTCTTTCAGTTGGACTGGATACAAGGTAATGGAATGGTACGGATAGACTTTTTACATCAAAGGAAATTATTCAAATTAATTATATGCAATGTGACTATTTTATTAGAATTGGTTTTCGGGAACTGATATATGTTGAACAGACGGTATCAGACGGTTTTGATTCGTGCGAAGCCTTGATATATGTTGAACAAAATTTTTCTACAGCTTTTTTATAGTTGTATGATTTTTACTTGTGAGCTAAAAGTTTTTAAGCTATTATTCCTTTGTGATGCCTATGCATTAAAATCTTTTTTTTTGTATTTTTATGGGTATTTCAATCTGTCCGGTTTCTTAACCGTTCTACCTGACTGTGTCGTTACTTTTTCTTCTATTTCTTGCGGTTTTTTCTTTTTCGGTTTTGCTAGCGAAATAAGATCAAATTTTTTATATTGTTTTTTTCAAAATTTCTTGGCCTTTTAATTTTGTTTATTTCGTGTGCTCGGCTGCTGAAGTCTGTTTTGATGTCCCTATTTCTTTAACTACTATATGGTCTGATTCGCCGCCAGACTCTTCTGAACTGGTTTCTGATTATTCTGCATTAGAACTTTCAGAAGTTGCACCTCACATTTTTGAGGTATCACCTCCCCTTTCTTCGTAAATTTCTAGTCCTCTGGAAGTAGAAGGTTTATTCTCTAAGTCCTCGCTTTGAGTTTTCAACTCGGGAGATTTGAAGGATTCTTGAGAGCTCTGAGAGGAATCAAAAGTTTTCGTGGGGTTCTACCAATGTTTAAATGCCATGTCTTCAGGGGGATGGGGCATTCTTTGCACTATTGTTTCCCTCTATGAATTCCACTGTTTAGGCTTGACTTTTGACACAGTTATATCATGATATTGTCCTTGCTGGTCGTCCTTGGGAGGTTTATTCTTAGGTAATATAATTCGACATTTTTTTATTGGGAAATTTATTAAATCCATAGCTTCTCGCAGATTTGTTTTAATTGAATCTTTGGAAGGAGTTTTCTCTACAATAATATCCGAAGTTTTTACAGCTCTGTTCAATTCCTCCTGTAATGAAAGGGGCCTCTCTATTGGTGTTGCAGGGGAAACCATATCGTCTGGAAATATTTTAGGGGGACAAGGGGTCGAAATTCTATCAAGGAAAAATTTGGGTTTTTGGAAATATCGTATAATCTAATTCTCCTGCGCTCTCTGATGATGAGCCTTCTGGGCTTTTTGGTGGTTTTATTCTCGCTTGATTTATTGATTTTCTTTTGGGAATGATCAGATTTTTCATAGCTAAAAATTCTTCAAAGTTTTCCTCGTCACTATTATTCTCGAAATAGTCTTGCTTGAAATTAAAGGGTTTTAGCTCTGCCAATCTTGATTTAGGGGGCACATTTTCTGCATCTGATGAATCGGTAGACGAGGGACGCGGTACCCATCTTTCTGGAAATTTTGCTCTTTTTATTCGGCTAACATGTGCCTTGTAAGTTCTTCCACTTTCGGGGTTCACCATTTTAAAAGTATAATCGTTATCGTACTTTTTGAATATTCTTAATGAACCAGAATATTTTTGGAAATTTTTTTGCCTTCCGTCTGTGCCTCGTTCTTTAGGTAGACGCAATCTCCTATTTTGAAATCCATGCTCCCCTTGACTTTGGGTTGGATTCTTAGCTCTTGGTTTATTTTACATCTTTCCAACTCTTGCCTAACTATCTTATAAGTTTTCCTCATCTTATTTATGAATTTTTGTTTGTAATCTTCCAATTTATTGTAATATTGCCGGGATTCAATAATCTCGTCACAGGTGATTCTAAAATCGTGACCAAAAAGTAAATAAAAAGGATTGTCTTTGGTTGTTTCTGAATAAGCAGTGTTGATTATGTTAGTTAAATAAGGTAAGAATTGATTCCAATCGTTCCTGCTGTCTTTTGTATAAATGCTTAATACATTCGAAAATATTTTATGCTTATTTTCTATTTTACCATTAGCTTGTGGGTGATATGGGGAAGTCACCAATTTCTCTATGTTAAGAAAACTCATTAAGTCTTTTGTTACTTTTGAATTAAAATTGCTTCCGTTGTCACTTAAAACCTTATTGGAAATGCAAAATTTTAAAAATATTTTCGCTAACGCCTTACTCGTGGAGTAAGCTCCTTGATTATTTAATGATTTCGCAAAACTAAATCCAGAAAAGTGATCTATAACTGAAAGAATACAAGTATGGCCCCTGTTGGAAACAGGTAAGCCTCCACTTGTTCCATATAAATCAAATGAGACAATATCAAAGGGGAATCTCACTACCGGGACTCTTCCAATTGGAGGATTAGGATAAGCTTGGGGTTTTTTATTAAGTTACATGCTTTGCATGTACTTACAAATTCCTTAAGTTTTGTTACTGCCGACGGCACGTAAAAATACTGTTTTAATTTATGGAAAGTTTTATTTACTCCTAAATGTCCACCTATATCTGAATGAAAATATTCGAATGCAGGTGTTATTAAGTTTTGGGGTTATACAGGTACTATTGAATTTTGTTTTCTATTTGCCTCGGCAGTCATGATTCTGCATAGTATTTCTTCATCAAGATCATAGTAAAAATTATCTATCTCTTTTCTAAGAGTTTTGAATTTATCTGGTAACGCATCATCATTCACAAAATAATTAATAAGTGCTACACACATTTCGTCCTTTTTTTTATTTATTTTTATATTTTCTAAAGACAAGGGACAATAGTTATCCTTATTTTCTTTTACTGTGTCTTTGACTTTGTTTTTCTTACATTTATATTTGCTCTTAGTATTGATAGCGTTAACTTCATTTTCCTCGGCTTTTGACGGCATATTTTCTGGCTATCTACTCAAAAAGTCACAAGCTGCATTTTGTTTACCTTTTAAATATTCAAATTCGTAGTCTAGGTCTTGGATTTTCATAATCCATCTAGCTAGAATTCCTGTAGGGTTTTAAATGTGCGCAGGTACTGCAAGCTTTTGTGGTCTGATCGTAGTATAAATTTTCTACCAATTAAATAGTGTCTAAATTTGTCCAAGTTGTGGATTATAGATAATAATTCTAAGTTTGTTGCGGAATATCTGCTTTCGCCTTTTGATAAAGTTCTACTCTAATATCATATAACTTTTTCTATTTTTTTTGATTAGAAGGTCCTTGTAAAGGATCAGGGTTTCCTATGGGAATTATTTGCGAAAGAATAGCACCAATGCATTTCGAACTAGCATCGGTTGTGACCACAAATTGTCTGTTTTCAAAATCAGGCAGCGATAATATTGGTTCAGAAGTGAGTGCCTTTTTGAGACGTTCTAGGGAAGTTTGAGCTTTCTGGGACCAGATGACTTTTGGGAGTTCCCTTTTGTTAATTCCTTGAGGGGTTTCGCAATTTGGGCGTAATTGCGCACGAATTTTCTAGAGTAGTCAGTAAGACCTAAAATTCCTCTTAATTCTTTCATAGTTCTAGGGGTTTGAGGTTTTCAACATATTTTATATTATCAGAGTCCGGTGATATCTCTCCTTGAGTCACCATTACTCCAAAAAATTTAACTTTAGGTTGAAATAAATTCACTTTTTTAGGCTGGTGTTTTAAATTACCCTGTCTGAATTTCCTGAGCACCTTAGCTAATATCGCTAATTTTTGTTCAGCGTTATCCATCATATATATGACACCATTAACAAAGTGAATGATAATTTTTAATCCTCTTAACAGGTGTAATAAGGGTCTACATAGCGCGCTTGAACTTGTCTTATGCCCAAAATGTACTCTTAAGTAATCATATGAACCACATTCAATCGTAGAAAACGTAGTTTTATAGACATCTTTTTCGGCTATTTTCACTTGGTGGTAGCCTTGGGTAAGATCCAAATAAGTAAAAATTTTTGTTTTGCTCGAGATAGAGTCAAAGATTTCATCTATTCTTGGTAAAGGAAAATTATCACTAACTACATGTTTGTTAAGTGCTCTATAATATACTACAAGTCTTAGATCACCATTCTTCTTTGGTACCAAGACCACTGGTGCAGAATACGGACTTATACTGGGGTGTATAATTTCATTTTTTTCTAATTCATGAATTTATTTTTTAACCATTCTCTGTGCTTATACAGCACACGATATGGCTGTTTTGCTACAGAATTACCAGTCGTTAAAATTGAATGTTCATAAAATGGTATCAGTCCGATGTCATCTTCAGATGCGGAAGATACATCTTAAAAATTCCATAATAATTCGCATAATTTTTTCTCAAGTTATAAGTCCGTAATATGATCCATATTAAATTTGTTTAAGAATTGCGATTTAGTTAGAGGGTATTTGTTAATTGAGGTTTTAATGCCATTTACTAGGTTTCTTTTGTAATTTTCTAATCGATCTAAATAATTTTCTTAGATAACTTGGATTTGCACTAAACACGTCCCCTTTTTTATTGTAATTGTATCATTTTCGTGGTTATTAGTTACCCAAATTCTCCTTTGTAGTATGATATAATCTGTTCCTCGCATAACAGATTCTCAGGAATTTCATTTGACGGGATCGCAAACCATATTTCAGATTTTCTATCTACTGGTTCAATCATCTGTGATATTTGAATTCTTTGCATTGTTTTGGGAGGGATCTTTGTTTTCCGTATCGCGAATCCGTAATATTTCTCTTTATTTTCATTGTCTGTTAGATTCGTACTGGCGCTATACTGCATCATTGCGGCATCTTGCGGCGTCACATTGGGTTTTACTATGTTTTTCCATAATTCCGCTATTTTCTTGATTTCGTTTGACCTTTACTGTCGCATATCTCCTATTTTTATTTTTGCAGATTTGATGCACTTATTTTTTAAATTTACTTCATTTCTGCAATGTCTCTCAGAATAATTGAACAAATTTATGATTATACCATGTCCTCCTTGCGAGACATGAGGTTCAAAAGATTGCGAAATTATCCCGCCAGAAATTTTATTTACGTTCTCTTCGTAACCTCTGTTACAATTTCTTAAGGTAGAAATTCCTTCCCTAACTTAGTAGGGTAGACAACCCTTTCGTTTGCTACGTCTAATAGTACACTATTGGACCTTAAAAAAATTGAGCCGATGATGACTTCACACGGAAAGTTATCGCAAATTATAAAATTTGTCGGAAAGATTCTATTATCCCTTTTTACGTCTAGGCGAATTGAACCTCTAGCATACAGTTGATGCCCTGTCAATCTAGTTAAATTGGGATTATTAAAATTTCTCTGTCGCCTAATATGCGGAGGCAACATATTAAATATGCATGAGCTTATGATACTAATCGTTGCACCAGAGTCAATTAAAGCCTTAAAGTAAACATTTGCCACACAAAAATCATTAAATATTGGTAACTTATTATTGCTATCACCACAAGACAGTACTACTATCGGTTTCGACCTATATAACGTTCTAGGCACCCCGTGTATTAATTGAATTTTTTCTAATGGCCTGACGCGTTTCCCTGCGCGTTTATTTCACACGCTGGTTTCTACAGTAGGTATTCAGACAAGTAAAATTCCTTAGGCATATCTAATTGATTTACATTTTTCTGCCTTCGCCATGTATTATTACGATAGTTTGGATTTCTTGCGCCAGTGCCGGGTGTTGGTGCTGACAGCAAATTCCGTTGGCTGGAAAAATTTTCTATTTCCGTCGGCAAATTTTCGGAATTTATATATACCATTCTCGCATAATATTGGCTTTGGCTAGTATTTGGGTTTTCAAATCGGTAATTATTTTGTCTATTGGGGGCAGGGTTATACAAATTTGGTTGGTACGCATTGTAAGGTACTGATTGGCGCAATCTTCCCTGGTTATAGCCTAGTGCACCACTGGCGCTAAAATTTGTTCTTCCGAACAAATGGTTGCCATAATTTTGTGTATTACCGATAGCAATTCTTGGTGTGCGATTGGGGACATAACGGCTTTCTCTCGCGATATACCCAACGCGATTACAAATATAGCATCTTATTATTGTTGGACTATTTTCATGACTAATTTTTTGGATGGGCTGAAAACGTACTGTTTTCTGCCTAGCGGGTTCTTGCCTTCTATTTCTTTGTGGCACTGGGGAGTTATCCCTTGAAAAGAAGTTGGGAGACGCCTGATCACCCTTGAAGGTCAGGCTTGCGTTTGATTCCCCTAGGCTTTTTATTTTTGTTCTACTGTGATTTGCCACCATCGTATCGACTTCGATCAATCGCCCTACCTCCTGAACTGCAAGATCTAACGTCTGAATATTTTTGGATATTACCAATCTATATAGCTTTAGGGGTAGACGTTGCAAAAAGGTATGTAGTATGACTTTTTCATACAGTTCTCCTGAACCATCTCCGTATTTTGCTTCTATTGAAATCCGTATTTTATCAAGATATTCTCTTACGTTTTCTGAATGGTCAAAGTCTACCATCCAGGTTTTAATTTATTTGTGGAACTAGTTTCGATAAATCTATCTTTAAATGCCGTTAACAATTTGTCCACCGTTTATATTGGCAAGCTGGGGTCATCACCTATAGTGTTTTCAATTTGCTTTAGGAAGGTTAAGGCCTGACCTTTTAATCTTATTAGGAGCATGCCGACTAACTTTTTTAGCTCTGTTTTTTTAATTCTACAAACTGGTCCAATTGCATATTAAATTCGTCGATATCTGTTTGTCCATCGTATTGCGGAATAGATTTTGCTATTTCTACATTTTTCGCGACCAACTTTTGCGCCATTAATAGTTCGCTTAATTCTTCTGACATTTTTTTGCGTTTGAATAGCTCAAAATAAATTTATTTTTTCACTTCACCTATTTTGGGGGAGGCTATTATCTCCTATGAGATATTTTAAAGGGTTTTCCTGTAATAGCTTAGCGAATATAGGCCTAATCACTTTTTCTTATATGTCTGTTTCTCTCCAATGATTAAATTTAAATTACAAAGTTTATAGCCTAACTAGTTCGCATATTTTCCTCCAAGTTTACGACCGCGTCAGTTCTTCCGGGGGGATTTTTTGTTGACCAATTCTTTCAATCTTGGAGAGAAAATAAAATATGTAACTATATAAATGTAACCTCTTTTCGCTGAGTTATCTCGAAATCAGATTCCTTAGGGAACGCTAGTATGGAGTGCCAGCGAAGTAGTTACCTGCTGTGCGATTAGATACAGGCATATAAATAAAACAAACACAAATAGAAAGGCAATAGTTTTATTGTGACTTACATTATAGGTGTACAACGGTGCTTCACTTCAATTGACGACAAATAGAGGCAGAGATAATAATGACCAAGTCTCTACAGTGACTGCATAATGATTCTGACAAAGAATATTTCTAATAGTTTGAATTGCAATGCCTGAATGCCTCAAAAAACACTTTTCTTCACTATATCAAATTAATCCTGCTTCTGCGCTCTGAGAACTATTTCATGATTGGCCCAAGTCCTGTGGAGGGGGCCGCTACCTTTTATTATTTTTACCAACTCACTTCATTATGCTAACCGTTCATCCAATAATTTGTTTTAAATTTTTTGATGATTAAACGTTCGTACTGCTCTTATAACTTAAACTTCCTGTGAATTTTGTATCTAGCGATTTTTTTATTACCAATCATATCGTAGCGAAATTCAAAACCGAATAGCGTCGTTAAGGCTTAAATGCAGTTTCTCTTTTTACTGATTAAGAATTTTTCTTTTTGAAACTAAATTTAAACTTGATTAGAGGAAGTTTAATTTATGTCGGAGCTATCTTTAGAAGGAAAGAATTTTTGTATTTTATTTATATTACATACTACTCACGGTACAGCATTAGTTAGTTCAGTTGCAGGTCTCTTTGATCCCATTACTTGTCTTAGTCTTAAAATAGTTAGACAGGGCATGACACACCGAATTAATGCCAATTGAAACTTGTTCAATGTTGCTATGCCTTCAGTAGCTGCTTTCACTTGAATATTATTTACAACAGAACGAACGTTGTCTTTACATGAAAGCATTTTGCATGCGCAGTAATCACATAATTGAAACATATCTAATATATTCTAGCTCCAGCCAGTGGAAAATTTAATTTCTTGTCTTTCTTCCATGGGTATATATCTTTCAGTTTCGTCTAATAAAGCCGTAACCATTTCATTGAATCCCTTTCTCTCTGAAAATGCTCTTAGAAACTTAATATCTTTTGTATTTTTCAACTGTTCACAACAGTGGCATGGAACCGAAGGATACTCATCCTTGGCCTGGGCTACTCTAATTAGATTCTTCCCAAAGGTACTCATTACCTGATATTCATCAGTCTACATTCTTAGGTGCTATATATTAGGGTTAACTCTTCTATATTTAATATGGATCTTACAAATTGCTTCTTCAATAAGGGAGTGAAGGATCTGAAAGATTCATGAAGTCCTGGCAATGGATATGCCCTGAATAATTTTAAATTTGCACACAGCCTTACAGAATACTCTGAAAGAGATTCTAAGGATGGGAAAACGCGGAGATTAGGGTCTTAGAGCTCAAAAAGCACTGTCACAACCATTTTTAGGGTGACAGTAATATGAATGTCCATGCTTTTGCAACAAAGTAAAGGAACTTTTGCAAATATCCAAGTCATCTAGGTATCCTATGACAAGAGAATATGTTGACGATTCTTCTTCACTCATATCAGCTATATCAGAAAATAATTGTTGACATATTTCAATATTAGTTGATTCATATTTACAAAGTTAAGGATGAGATTTCCACTTCACTGAATCTTTGTTTTCGAGATTGGCTTTTTTAGCGTCTCTTGTTATATCCCTCATTTCTAGATCATCAAAAAGTATTTGACCTACCGTACCTTTGTGGGTTGTAGTAGATGCAACCTGTTCATCAATATTAATTGTTCTTTCAAACTCATTGTCACTTATTATGGCTGTTTCGAGGCTTCTAAGAATTTTGCTAATGTTTTCTTCTATAGAATCTTTCTTAGTTTCTATCAAATATTGATAAAATTTTCCCCCGTCACTTGCAGTTTTCAAAACTTCTTCACTTCCAGTCAAAGACAAACTGCCAAGGCTTCTAAGGAATTTGTCAATTTCAGTTGATTTCCTTTCTTTTCTGTCATCCTTCCAAATATCACATCTGCATCTATCCTAAAGTTATACTAGGAAATTTTTACCGTAGTAAAAAAATTGCTTGTCCTGTTGTGTCAATTTGTATTGTCTTGTATACATTACCTACTTGACCACAACTGTTGCATTTATTTGTGCCACAGTTCTTATAAGTGGTTCCAAATGAAAAGTTTCACTCTGCTCACAATGTTTTAGAGTATTTTCCATTGCAACCATGAATTGAGATGGTTCCAGCATTTCAAATGAATTAGGTAGGTTCTCTACAAATATTTTGCATTGATTTCTGATCTCCACATACAGTTTTGCCAATGAATTAAAAACATGTTTTACAATCTCCTTTGATTTTTCTAAGAGTAGTTTGATTTCAACCATAGAACTTTGTGTATTGCTTAGAGCGTTAAAATAAGAGGCATTTTGCAATGCCTCAAAGTCATATTGGCTAAATTTATTTACTTGCTAAAAGACATTGGTTTTTTATTTATTTCCTGAGCATTAGTACCTCGAACTTCATAAATTTGATTCTTTTCTTTATTCCAGTACTTTTATGTTGTTTTAGCATTATGATTTTTTCTATAATCACCGTTTGCCAAGTACTTTTGGAAAGATGATTCAATGCGTTCTTGGCGAACGGTTTCATCAGTGTTGTACTTGGTTTGATCCCTTCTAAGGGCTGACTCGATACGTTCTTGGCGAAAAGCTTCATCAGTGTTGTACTTGGTTCGATCCCTTCTAAGGCTGACGTTTCTTGGCGAAAAGTTTCATCAGTGTTGTACTTGATTCGATCCCTTCTAAGGGCTGACTCGATACGTTCTTGGCGAAAAGCTTCATCAGTATTGTACTTGGTTTGATCCCTTTCAATACCTTTCTGGCGAAAAGTTTAATCACTGTTGTACTTGAATCGATCCCTTCGAAGGGCTGACTCAATACGTTCTTGGCGAAAAGCTTCATGAGTATTGTACTAGGTTTGATCCCTTTTTAAGGGCTGAGTCTATACAATGCTCCCGAAAAGAATCATCTGTTGCATATTTTATTTTAATGCGTTTGCAAGTGTTTTTTTTTTTATTTAAAATTGAGGCTTTATCATCGTTTTTGAATATTTTAGAAACTTTTGCTTTTATGTCACTCTCGTTTTCTTCATAGTATCTTTTTTGTCTGCAGATCTTTTTTCAGCTCTGCTTTCGGTCGTCTTTTTTTCTTTAAGCCTTTTTCTTCGTTCTTTTGAAACCATTCTAATGGTTTTAGGAGACAGAAACTTGACAGTATTAATTCAAGTTTCAGATAGGACACTCTTAGTCCTATATAGATTTGTATATTTCACACATTACATTTCACATACAAATCCTCCGTCTATTCCTTATATATGATTCCTTATTCCCAAAGAGGAAATGAGGCACTTGATCATAGGACCGAAGTCCTAATCCGCAAGTGGTCGCAATATAGATACCAGAACTGTAACGAAACTACCTTTTCCGTGTTCTTTGGACACAGAATCAATCAATTCTTGTTTCAATTACCAAAGGAAAAGGGGTACTGGATCATAGGACCAAAATCCTAATCCTCAAGTAGTCACAGTAAAGCTGCGAATACAGCAACGAAACTACCTTTTCCGTGTCCGTAGGACGCAGAATCTGTCATTTCCTCTTTCAATTACTGAAGAAGAGGAGGCACTTGATCTTAGGACCGAAGTCCTAATGCGGAAGTGGTCGCAGTATTGCTACCAAAACAGTAGCGAAACTACCTTTTCCGTGTCCGTAGGACTCAAAATCCGTCAATTCCTTATTCAGTTCCCGAAGGAAAGGGGGCACTTGATCATAGGACCGAAGTCCTAATCCGCAAGTGGTCGCAGTAAAGCTACCAAAACAGTAGCGAAACTACCTCTTCGTATCCAGTTATTAGGATACGAATCTTCTTTATACAGACCAACTTCTGGAGGTGCCGCCTGGAAAAAAGGGGAAAACTAATATGGAAAACATGAGTCTGGAGAGAAATCGTCAGTAGATGGAATTTTGGGTTAGTGAAAAGCCCATTATGGTATTACAAGGGAACATACTCATCACGTAAAATATTTCAAAGGCTTACCAGGTTGGTAATTGAGGTATTCTTGAATGGTAACGAGATAAAAAAAAAAGTGCTTTTTTTGGCATTTGTCAACATTTCTGGTCAATTTTTTTTCTTCCTAAATAAAAATTTATACACAAACACCAACACCGAAAAATACAAAACAAAGCCCAAAAAAAAAATTAATATATATATATATATATATATATATATATATATATATATATATATATATATATATATATATATATATATATATATATATATATATATATATATATATATATATATATATATATATATATATATATATATATATATAGACCGTTAACAGACGCAAACTATTTCAAATATAGTGTTTTAGAGTATTTAAATTATGTTTAAGGAAAACTATATTTGTTTAACTAAACATTTCTCGTTTTTTTCATCTCAATCAAGTCAGACATTCCGAAATCGATATTAACGGTGAAAGGAACTATTTATAAGCTTTCAAACTGTGTTTTAAAAATAATTCTGAATAAAAAAAAATATGATCTTAGATTTTGCTTTATAAATATCTGATGACTCCACAAAAACTAACACGAGACAAATTCATTTAAAAATCTGGTTTTTCATTTCAGTCCTACTAGTTTGGGTCAAACCTATACATTAAACAGTTTTTTCTTTATTTCTTTTCTTTTTAAATGTATTTGAATTGGGGATAATGAAGGTAACAGTAATTACAAAGTGGTGACATTATAAACAGTTTTTCCATTATTTCTTTTCTCTGTAAATATATCTGAATGTGGCGTCATTAAGACAATTTTTTTTCAAAATTAAGACTACAATATAAAGTCAGCCAAAGGATCTGCCTTCTACCCAAGTTCCATCAAACTATTCTCACACAACACCGGTGGGGCTTTCCCCCAAAGCTAAGAATCATACGTATAAATAGTAGAAAAAAAAAAAAAATCGTATCTCATATAAATCATGGTTTGAGGCATTTGCGTATTAATTGTTGGCTCTAAAAATCGCTTTTGTTTGGAATGAACGAAAACAAGCACAAAAAACAAAAAATTAATCAAATAAAACGTCTAAGATATATGAAAATAAATTAATAATCTATTACGTATTATATTATTATCCAGACTTGACTTTTTAATTAAATCAGACATTCTGAAATCGTTATTAACGGTGAAAAGAACTATTTACAAGTTTTCTGACCGTGTGGTTTAAAAATTATTCTATATAAATAAAAAAAAAATACCATCTTAGATTCTACTTTAAAGAAATATCTGTTCAGTCCACAAAAACTAACAAGAGGCGATGTCTCGGAAAATTCCACCTTGGGGAAATCATCCCCATATTTAAAATTGAGCAGCCATATGGAAATGCAGACAAATAAAAAGAACGAAGAAAATTATATAATAGTGTAGCAGCTGCTGTTATCGAGGAGGGGTGGTGAGTCATATCGTAGGCGAGGAAAGGGGTTCTATATGCCTTAAAAAAGTACATAATGCCAAAATTTTGGAAATCTCCACGAGATTTAAAATTATGTAAAATTAAATATCTTACAAACATAAAGATAACCGATGCAAACATAAATAAATGAATAAATCTTATATAGCTTCAATATTTTTTTATTATTTTCCTCCCAGAGGTGCTTTATATGCAAGGGTTAAAAATACCATTTTGTTAAAAATAGTTGAAAGGTTTAGTAACTAAACTCTGGCGTCAACAAAACCTCCCAGGGCCTTGGGACAGGAAGAGATTCTCGTATAAACTTCAGAGAGGGCTCACTTGATTGGAAATTGGAAGTTCTAGTTCAGCTCTTAAGATTCAAAAGTGATCAAAGGGTAAATAACCCCTCACACCCTTTTCTCCTACCCCTTCCTTTGAACTAATTGTGTTTACACCTGAAGGCCCAATGAGAGTTAGAATGTTTTGGTATTAACACACACCTATTAGGCATCTGCTCTTGGGAATCCCTAACAAGGAAAGAAACAGAGAGTGTAAGGCAGTGACGGATTCAGTGGAGGGGCGAGGGGGGCGCCCCCCCCTCCTAACGTAGTCTAAAGTAATGAAATTTACTTAATTAACGCAAGATTGCGTTAATTAAACTTGCTCCTAACGCAAGTTTATCGGATCAAGTTTCAAGTTTAGTAGATTTTTTAATGGAATTCTTTGAAAAATCTTTGGGCCGTAGGCTTGATTTTACTCCAAAATTGTTCTATGCTGTTAAATAATAGCAATATGGTATGCTGTATGCTTTACAGTACTAAGATGTCATCTTACTACAGAAAAAATTCCATTATTGAAAAGTCTGCTGTCCGTTTGATAGTGTTACTGACTGTATATACATAGAAGTAGGAAAAGGGGTACCAGCCCTACGGGGCCCGTGTGTTGCCATCTACAATTAAGTCTAAATCTGACGGGTTATAATTTATTCAAGGATTATCGATCGAGTCTAATGGGGTCAAGGTCAATTGATTTGTTGTTGTTTGTCTAGGTGTAATGACACTGGGGTGAAGTTTGCACATTAGCATTAACAGGGGAAGAGATGTATTGATCTAGGACAAGAGGGGGAAGAGGATTTTCGAGAACTTTATTTACATAATCGGTGGAGGAATGTATTGCTTGATTGCGTAATTGACTAGGACAAGAGGGTAGAGGATTTCCGAGAAATTGATTACATAAGAAAAGGGGACAGAATTTCTGAGAAATTGATTTGCATAATCGAGGGGAATTATTGATCTACGAAAGGGGAATTAGAAATGACATCACTTGTTTCCTAGGAATTACATGGGATTCTAAAGAGATAGAAATTCCATTTTTAAATATGGCTTCTCTGATCTTACGTGACAGAGATAAAGTAATATTCTATTTTTAAATATGGCTTCTCCGATCTTTAGGTCAGAGTGATAAATTAATATTCTATCGAAACCATAATGGTGTAGCTAGGAACACCTATGAGATTAAGAGATTAACGTGGGAAATGGTTTCCTAGGAATTTCAAATGTGACAGCGCAGGGATGCCAAAACAAAAGGAACACGCAGAAATTACGTTTAGGACTTATTTGGGCGAAATCCTTTGAGACATTTTAGGGGATTATTTGGGCGAAACCGTTTGAGACATTTTAGAAGATGATTTAGAAGATGATTGGTGTGAAATTCTGTGGTCATTATAATAAACAAGTTCCATTTGAACAATGTTGTGAGGTCCCCTACCCCAACCCCAAAGGGCCCCCTACCACAACCCCAAAGAACCCCCCGGACTCCAAAGGCCCCTGGGCCCCAAAAGGCCCCCCGATGCCCCCAAAGGCCCCCCGACCCCCAAAGGCCTACCGGCCCCCAAAGGCATCCCGGCCCCCAAAGGCCTCCCAACCCCCAAAGGCCCCCCGAGCCCCAAAAGGCCCCTGGGCCTCCAAAGGCCCCCTGCTCCCCCCGAGCCCCCAAAGACCCCTTGGGGCCCCCTAAAGGCCCCCCAAGCCCACAAAGGACCCTGAGCCCCTCCTTCCTCCCTCCCTTTTTGAATTTTTTTCAAGTTTTTTAGGACTGAATTTTTTAGACTTAGAAATTATCCAACATTTTTTTAGTTTTTTTCTTTAACCCATTGGTATAGAGTTTTAGCCTAGAGTCTTAGCTTAGTTTTATTTAGAGTTGAAGTTTAGTTATAGTTAAGAGTTTAAAGCTTTACCTTAGAGTCTTAGCTAAGAGTTTTTCGTAGAGTTCTAGTTTACTTTCGTTTTAGTTATGAGTTTAGAGTCTTAAACTAGAGTCTTCACTTAGAGCTTTATTTAAAGTTGAAGTTTAGTTTAGTAATAGTTAAGAGTTTAGAGTTTGACCTTAGAGTTTTAGTTTAGAGTTTTGTTAGAGTTTTAGTTTATTTTAGTTTTAGTTAAGAGTTTAGAGTTTTAGCTTAGAGTCTTAGCTTAAAGGTTTAGTTAGAGTTGAAGGTTAGTTTAGCTATAGATAAGAATTTAGAGTTTTATCTTAAAGTCTTAGCTTAGAGTTTTAGTTAAAGTTGTAGTTTAGTTAACTTTTAGTTAAGAGTTTAGAGTCTTAGCCTAGAGTCTTAGCTTAGTGTCTTATGTTAGAGTTTTTTGTTGAAGTTCTCAGTTTAGTTTAGTTTTAGTTAAGAGTTTCAAGTTTTACCTTAGAGTCTTAGCTTAGAGTTTTTGTTAGAGTTCTAGTTTAGTTTAGTTATAGTTAAGAAATTGGAGTTTTACCTTAGAGTCATGAGCTTAGAGTTTTAGTTAGAGTTGAAGTTTACTTTAGTTTTAGTTAAGAGTTTTACCTTAGAGTCTTAGCTTAGAGTTTTTGTTAGAGCTCTAGTTTAGTTTAGTTATAATTAAGAGTTGAGAGTTTTAGCCTAGAGTTTTAGCTTAGAGTTTTAGTTAGAGTTGAAGTTTACTTTAGTTTTAGTTAAGATTTTAGAGTTTTAGCTTAGAGTTTTTGTTATAGTTCTAGTTTAGTTTAGTTTTAGTTAAGAGTTTAGAGTTTTTAGCTTAGAGTCTTAGCTTAGAGTTTTTCTTGAAGTTCTATTTTAATTTAGTTTTAGTTAAGAGTTTAGAGTTTTATCCTACAGTCTTAGCTTAGAGTTTTAGCTATAGTTGAAGTTTAGTTTAGTAATAGTTAATAGTTTATATTCTTAGATTAGAGTCTTAGCTTATAATATTAGATAGAGTTCTAGTTTAGTTTAGTTTTAGTTAAGAGTTTAGAGTTTTGCCTTAGCTAAGAGTTTTAGTTAGAGTTGAAGTTTAGTTTAGTTATAGTTAAGAATTTAGAGTTTTAGCATAGAGTCTTAGCTGAGAGTTTTTGTCGAAGTTTAGTTTACTTATAGTTAAGAGTTTAGAGTTTTTAGCTTAGATTCTTAGCTTAGAGTTTTTGTTAGAGTTCTAGTTAGTTTAGTTTTAGTTAAGAGTTTAGAGTTTTACCTTAGAGTCTTAACATAGAGTTTTAGTTAGAGTTGAAGTTTAGTTTATTTATAGTTAAGAGTTTAGAGTTTTACCTTAGAGTCATCGCTTAGAGTTTTTGTTAGAGTTCTAGTTTAGTTTAGTTATAGTTAAGAGTTTTGAGTTTTACCTTAGAGTCTTAGCTTAGTGTTTTAGTTAGAGTTGAAGTTTACTTTAGTTTTAGTTAAGAGTTTAGAGTTTTTAGCTAAGAGTCCTAGCTTAGAGTTTTTGTTAGAGTTCTAGTTTAGTTTAGTTATAGTTAAGAGTTTGGAGTATTACCTTAGAGTCTTAGCTTAGAGTTTTCGTTAGAGTTAAAGTTTACTTTAGTTTTAATTAAGAGTTTAGAGTTTTAGCTTAGAGTCTTAGCTTAGAGTTTTTTTTTTTGAGTTCTAGTTTAGTTTAGTTTTAGTTAAGAGTTTAGAGTTTTTACCTTAAAATCTTAGCCTTTGAGATGTTGTTGAAATTCTTGTTTAGTTTTAGTTAAGAGTTTAGAGATTTAGCTTAGAGTTCTAGGTTAGAGTTTTAGTTAGAGTTGAATTTTAGTTTAGTAATAGTTAAGATTTTAGACTTTTAGCTTAGAGTCTTAGCTTAGAGTTTTTGTTAGAGTTCTAGTTTAGTTTAGTTTTAGTTAAGAGTCTAGAGTTTTACCTTAGAGTCTTAGCTAAGAGTTTTAGTTAGAGTTGAAGTTTAGTTTAGTTATAATTATGAATTTAGAGTTTTAGCCTAGAGTCTTAGCTTAGAGTCTTAGTTAAAGTTGTAGTTTAGTTAAGTTTTAGTTGAGAATTTAGAGTTTTAGCCTAGAGTCTTAGCTTAGAGCTTTAGTTAGAGTTCAAATTTAGTTTAGTTATAGTTAAGAGTTTAGAGTTTTTAGCTTAGAGTTTTAGCTTAGAGTTTTAGTTAGAGTTGAAGTTTCGTTTAGTTTAGTTTTACTTTATAGTTTTAGCTTAGAGTCATAGCTTAGAGTTTTAGTTAGAGTATAAGTTTAGTTTAGTTATAGTTAAGAGTTTAGAGTTTTAGCCTAGAGACTTAGCTTAGAATTTAGTTAGAGTTGAAGTTTACTTTAGTTTTAGTTAAGAGTTTAGAGTTTTACCTTAGAGTCTTAGCTTAGAGTCTTTGTTAGAGTTCTAGTTTAGTTTAGTTATAGCCAAGAGATGAGAGTTTTAGCCTAGAGTTTTGGCTTAGAGTTTTAGTTAGAGTTGAAGTTTACTTTAGTTTTAGTTAAGAGTTTAGATTTTTAGCTTAGAGTCTTAGTTTAGAGTTTTGTTAGAGTTCTAGTTTAGTTTAGTTTTAGTTAAGAGTTTAGATTTTTTAGCTTAGAGTCTTAGCTTAGAGTTGTTGTTGAAGTTCTAGTTTAGTTTGGATTTAGTTAAGAGTTTAGAGTTTTATCTTAGAGTCTCGGCTTAGAGTTTTAGTTAGAGTTGAAGTTTAGTTTAGTTATAGTTAAGAATTTAGAGTTTTAGCTTAGAGTCTTAGCTTAGAGTTTTTGTTGAATTTTAGTTTACTTATAGTTAAGACTTGAGAGTTTTAGCCTAGAGTCTTAGCTTAGAGTTTAGTTAGAGTTCTAGTTTAGTTTAGTTTTAGTTAAGAGTTTAGAGTTTTACCTTAGAGTCTTAGCTTAGAGTTTTAGTTAGAGTTGAAGTTTAGTTTAGTTATAGTTAAGAGTTTAGAGTTTTAGCTTAGAGTCATAGCTTAGAGTTTTTGTTAGAGTTCTAGTTTAGTTTATGTTATAGTTAAGAGTTTGGAGTTTTACCTTAGAGTCTTAGCTTAGAGTCTTTGTTATAGTTAAGGTTTACTTTAGTTTTAGTTAAGAGTTTAGAGTTTTAGCTCAGAATCTTAGCTTAGAGTTTTTGTTGGAGTTCTAGTTTAGTTTAGTTTTAGTTAAGAGTTTAGAGTTCTTAGCTTAGAGTCTTAGCTTAGAGTTGTTGTTGAATTTCTAGTTTAGTTTAGTTTTAGTTAAGAGTTAAGTGTTTTATCTTAGAGTCTTAGCTTAGAGTTTTAGTTAGAGTTGAAGTTTAGTTTAGTAATAGTTAAGAGAATTGAGTTTTAGCTTAGAGTCTTAACTTAGAGTTTTTGTTAGTGTTATAGTTTAGTTTAATTTTAATTATGAGTTTAGAGTTTTGCCTTAGAGTCTTAGCTTAGAGTTTTAGTTGGAGTTGAAGTTTAGTTTAATTATAGTTAAGAATTTAGAGTTTTATCTCAGAGTCATAGCGTAGAGTTTTAGCTAAAGTTGTAGTTTAGTTAAGTTTTAGTTAAGAGTTTAGAGTTTTAGCCTAGATTCTTAGCTTATAGCTTTTTTTATATTTGTAACTCAGTTTAAATTTAGTTAAGATTTAAGAGTGACTAACTTACAGACTTAGATTAGAGTTTTGCTGAGGATCTATTTTAGTTTGTTTTTAGTTAACAGTTTAGAGTTTTACCTTTGAGTCTTAGCTT
This sequence comes from Artemia sp. Qi Xiang Cuo, assembly GCF_049724085.1. NCBI lineage: Eukaryota > Metazoa > Arthropoda > Branchiopoda > Anostraca > Artemiidae > Artemia > Artemia sp. Qi Xiang Cuo. Next base: position 805,458 of record NW_028300808.1, read on the forward strand.
AGAGTTTTAGTTAGAGTTGATGTTTAGTTTAGTTTTACTCTATAGATTTAGCTTAGAGTTTTAGCTTAGAGTTTTTGTTGAAGTTCTAGTTCGCTTTAGTTTAAGAGTTGTACCTTAGAGTCTTAGCTTAGAGTTTTTGTTAGAGTTTTAGTTTAGTTTTAGTTAAGGGTTTAGAGTTTTAGCTTAGAGTCTTAATTTAGAGTTTTAGTTAGAGTTGAAGTTTAGTTTAGTTATAGTTAAGAGTTTAGAGTTTTAGCTTAGAGTCTTAGCTTAGAGTTTTTGTTAGAGTTCTAGTTTAGTTTAGTTTTAGTTAAGAGTTTAGAGTTTTAGTCTAGAGTGTTAGCTTAGAGTCTTAGCTTAGAGTTTTTGTTGAAGTTCTAGTTTAGTTTAGTTTTAGTTAATAGTTTAGAGAATTATCTTAGAGTCTTAGCTTAGAGTTTTTGTTAGAGTTGAAGTTTACTTTAGTTTTAGTTAAAAGTTTAGAGTTTTAGCTTGGGGTCTTAGCTTAGAGTTTTAGTTAGAGTTCTAGTTTAGTTTAGTTTAGTTTTAGTTAAGAGTTTAGAGTTTTTAGCTTAGAGTCTTAGCTTAGAGTTGTTGTTGAAGTTCTAGTTTAGTTTAGTTTTATTTAAGAGTTTAGTGTTTTGGCTTACAGTATTATCTTAGAGTTCTATTTAGAGATGATGTTTAGTTCAGTATAGTTAAGATTTTAGGGTCTTATATTATAATCATGGCTGAGAGTTTTAGTTAGAGTTCTAGTTTAGTTTAGTTTCAGTTATGAGTTTAGAGTTTTACCTTAGAGTCTTAGCTTAGAGTTTTAGTTAGAGTTGAAGTTTAGTTTAGATATAGTTCAGAATTTAGAGTTTTAGCTTAGAGTCATATCTTAGAGTTTTAGTTAAAGTTGTAGTTTAGTAAAGTTTTAGTTAAATAGTTTAGAGTTTTAGCGTAGAGTCTTAGCTTACAGTTTTAGTTAGAGTTGAAGTTTAGTTTAGTTATAGTTAAGAGTTTAGGGTTTTAGCTTGGAGTCTTAGCTAAGAGTTTTAGTTAGAGTTCTAGTTTAGTTTAGTTTTAGTTAAGAGTTTAGAGTTTTAGCCTAGAGTCTCAGCTTATAGTCTTAGCTTAGAGTTTTTGTTGAAGTTCTAGTTTACTTTAGTTTTAGTTAAGAGTTTAGAGTTTTACCTTAGAGTCTTAGCTTAGAGTTTTTGTTAGAGTTCTAGTTTAGTCTAGTTTTAGTTAAGAATTTAGAGTTTTACCTTAGAGTCCTAGCTTAGAGTTGTTGTTGAAGTTCTAGTTTATTTTAGTTTTAGTTAAGAGTTTAGAGTTTTAGCTTAGAGTCTTAGCTTAGAGTTTTAGTTAGAGTTGAAGTTTAGTTTAGTAATAGTTAAGAGTTTAGAGTTTTAGCTTAGAGTCTTAGCTTAGAGTTTTTGTTAGAGTTGTAGTTTAGTTTATTTTCTTTATGAGTTTAGAGTTTTACCTTAGAGTCTTAGCTTAGAGTTTTAGTTAGAGTTGAAGTTTAGTCTAGTTATAGTTCAGAATTTAGAGTTTTAGCTTAGAGTCATAGCTTAGAGTTTTTGATAAAGTTGTAGTTTAGTTAAATTTTAGTTAAGAGTTTAGAGTTTTAGCTTAGAGCTTTAGTTAGAGTTGAAGTTTAGTTAAGTTACAGTTAAGAGTTTAGAGTTTTTAGCTTAGAGTCTTAGCTTAGAGTTTTTGTTTGAGTTTTAGTTTAGTTTAGTTTTAGGTAAGAGTTTAGAGTTTTACCTTAGAGTCTTAGCTTAGAGTTTTAGTTAAAGTTGAAGTTTAGTTTTGTTAAGTTTTACTTTATAGTTTTATATTAGAACTCTACTTTAGTTTAGTTTTAGTTTAGTTGAGTTTATAATTTTAGATTATAGTTTTATTTGTAGTTTAATTTTAGTTATATCTAATAGTTTAGAGTTTTAGCTTAAAGTTGAAGTTTAGTTTAGTTATAGTTAAAAGTTGAGAGTTTTAGCCTAGAGTCTTAGCTTATAGTTTAGTTAGAGTTGAAGTTTAGTTTAGTTATAGTTAAGAATTTAGAGTTTTAGCTTAGAGTCATAGCATAGAGTTTTATTTAAAGTTGTAGTTCAGTTAAGTTTTAGTTAAGAGTTTAGAGTTTTATCCTAGAGTTATAGGTTAGAGTTTTTATTGAAGTTCTAGTTTAGTTTAGTTTTAGTTAAGAGTTTAGAGTTTTAGCTTAGAGTCTTAGCTTAGAGTTTTTGTTAGAGTTCTAGTTTAGTTTAGTTATAGTTAAGAGTTTTGACTTTTACCTTAGAGTCTTAGCTTAGAGTTTTAGTTGGAGTTAAGGTTTACTTTAGTTTTAGTTAAGAGTTTAGAGTTTTAGCTTAGAGTTTTTTTTAGTTCTAGTTTAGTTTAGTTTTAGTTAAGAGTTTAGAGTTTTGCCTTAGAGTCTTAGCTTATATTTTTAGTTAGAGTTGAAGTTTAGTTTAGTTTTAGTTAAGAATTTAGAGTTGTAGCTTAGAGTCTTAGCTTAGAGTTTTTGTTGAAGTTTAATTTAGTTATTGTTAAGATTTTAGAGTTTTTAGCTTAGAGTCTTAGCTTAGAGTTTTTGTTAGAGTTCTAGTTTAGTTTAGTTATTGTCAAGAGTTTGTAGTTTTACCTGAGAATCATATCTTAAAGTTTTAGTTAGAGTTGAAGTTTACTTTATTTTTAGTTTTGAGTTTAGAGTTCTTAGAATCTTAGCTTAGAGTTTTTGTTAGAGTTCTAGTTTAGTTTAGTTTTAGTTAAGAGTTTAGAGTTTTACCTTAGAGTCATAGCTTAGAGTTTTAGTTAGAGTTGAAGTTTAGTTTAGTTTAGTTTTACTTTATAGTTTTAGCTTAGAGTCTTAGCTTAGAGTTTTTGTTGAAGTTCTAGTTTACTTTAGTTTTAGTTAAGAGTTTAGAGTTTTAGCCTAGAGTCTTAGCTTAGAGTCTTAGCTTAGAGTTTATGTTGAAGTTCTAGTTTACTTTAGTTCTAGTTAAGAGTTTAGGACTTTTAGCCTTAGAGTCTTAGCTATAGAGTTTCTTTAAGCTTAGAGTTCTAGCTTAAAGCTTAGCTATAGCCAAGAAGTTTGGAGTTTTACCTTAGAGTCTTAGCTTAGAGTTTTAGTTAGAGTTGAAGTTTAGTTTAGTTAAAGTTAAGAATTTTTAGTTTTAACTTAGAGTCATAGTTTAGAGTTTTGTTACAGTTCTAATTTAGTTTAGTTATAGATGAGAGTTTTGAGTTTTATCTTAGAGTCTTATCCTAGAGTTATAGTTAGAGTTTAAGTTTACTGTGGTTTTAGTTAAGAGTTTGGAGTTTTAGCTTAGAGTGTTAGCTTAGAGTTTTTGTTAAAGTTCTAGTTTAGATTAGATTTAGTTAAGAGTTTAGAGTTTTTAGCTTAGAATCTTAGCTTAGAGTTTTTGTTGAAGTTCTAGTTTAGTTTAGTTTTAGTTAAGAGTTTAGAGTTGTAGCTTAGATTCTTAGCTTAGAGTTTTTGTTATAGTTCTAGTTTAGTTTAGTTTTAGTTAAGAGTTTAGAGTTTTTAGCTTAGAGTCTTAGCTTAGAGTTTTTGTTCAAGTTCTAGTTTAGTTTAGTTTTAGTTAAGAGTTTAGAGTTTTAGCTTAGAATGTTAGCTTAGAGTTTTTGTTAAAGTTCTAGTTTAGATTAGTTTTAGTTAAGAGTTTATAGTTTTAGCTTAGAGTCTTAGCTTAGAGTTTTTGTTGAAGTTCTAGTTTAGTTTAGTTTTAGTTAAGTGTTTAGAGTTTTACCTTAGAGTCTTAGCTTAGAGTTTTAGTTAGAGTTGAAGTTAAGTTTAGTTATAGTTAAGAATTTAGAGTTTTAGCTTAGATTCATAGCTTAGAATTTTAGTTAAGTTGTAGTTTAGTTAAGTTTTAGTTAAGAGTTTAGAGTTTTTAGCTTAGATTCTTAGCTTAGAGTTTTTGTTAGAGTTCTAGTTTAGTTTTGTTAGAGTTCTAGTTTAGTTTAGTTTTAGTTAAGAGTTAAAGTAAACTTAGTTAAAGTAAACTAGAACTTCAACAAAAACTATAAGCTAATACTCTAGGCTAAAACTATAAAGTAAAACTAAACTAAACTAAACTTCAACTCTAACTAAAACTCTAAGCTAAGACTCTATGCTAAAACTCTAAACTCTTAACTAAAACTAAACTAAACTAGAACTATAATTAAAACTATAAGATAAAAATCTAGTCTAAAAGCTCTAAATTCTTAGCTATAGCTTAACATAACTTAAACTCTAAATAAAACTCTAAGCTAAAACTCTAGGCTAAAACTCTTAACTTCTAACTATTACTTAACTGAGATTTAATTTTAACTAAAACTCTAAGCTAAGACTTTAAGCTAAAATTCTAAATTCTAAACTATAACTAAACTAAACTTCAACTGTAAATAAAACTCTAAGCTAAGACACTAAAGTAAGACTTTAACCTCTTAACTAAATCTAAAGTAAACTAGAACTTCAACAAAAACTCTATGATAAGATTCTAAGCTAAAACTCTAAATTCTTAACTAAAATTAAAGTAAACTTCAACTCTAACTAAAACTCTAAGCTAAGACTCTAAGGTAAAACTCCAAACTCTTAACTATAACTAAACTAAACTAGAACTCTAACAAAAACTCTAAGCTATGACTCTAAGCTAAAACTCTTAACTCTTGACTATATCTAAACTAAACTTCAACTCTGACTAAAACTCTAAGCTAAGACTCTAAAGTAAAACTCTAAACTCTTAATTAAAACTAAAGTAAACTATAACTTCAACAAAAACTCTAAGCTAAGACTCTAAGCTAAAACTCTAAACTCGTAACTATAACTAAACTGAACTTAAACTCTAACTAAAACTCCAAGCTAAAATTCTAAGATAAAACTCCTAACTCTTAACTATAACTAAACTAAACTAGAACTGTAACAAAACTCTAAGCTATGACTCTAAGCTAAAACTCATAATTCTTAATTTTGACTAAACTAAACTTCAACTCTAACTAAAACTCTAAGCTAAGACTCAAAGTTAAAACTCCAAACTCTTAACTAAAACTAAAGTAAACTAGAACTACAACAAAAACTCTAAGTTAAGACTCTAAGCTAAAACTCTAAACTCTTAACTAAAACTAAACTAAACTAGAACTCTAACAATATCTCTAAGCTAAGACTCTAAGGTAAAACTCTAAACTCTTAACTAAAACTAAAGTACACTAGAACTTCAACAAAAACTCTAAGCTAAGACTCTAAGCTAAAACTATAAACTAAAACTAAACTAAACTAAACTTCAACTCTAACTAAAGCTCTAAGCTAAGACTCTAGGCTAAAACTCTAAACTCTTAACTAAAACTTAACCAAACTACAACTTTAAATAAAACTCTAAGCTATTACTCTAAGCTAAAACTATAAATTCTTAACTATAATTAAACTAAACTTCAACTCTAACTAAAACTCTAAGCTAAGACTCTAAGGTAAAACTCTAAACTCTTAACTAAAACTAAACTAAACTAAACTAGAACTTCAACAAAAACTCTAATCTAAGACTCTAAGCTAAAAACTCTTAACTAAAACTAAACTAAAATAGAACTATAAGAAAAACTCTAAGCTAATCTTCTAAGCTAAGACTCTAGGCTAAAACTCGTAACTAAAACTAAAGCAAACTTCAACTCTAACTAAAACTCTAAGCTAAGACTCTAAGGTAAAACTACAAACTCTTAACTATAACTAAACTAAACTAGAACTGTAACAAAACTCTAATCTATGACTCTAAGCTAAAAACTCTTAACTAAAACTAAACTAAACTAGAACTACAACAACAACTCTAAGCTAAGACTCTAATCTAAAAACTATTAACTTTTAACTAAAACTAAACTAAACTAGAACTCTAACAAAAAATCTAAGTTAAAATTCTAAGCTAAAACTCTAAACTCTTAACTAAAACTAAAGTAAACTTCAACTGTAACTAAAACTCTAAGCTAAGACTCTAAGGTAAAACTCAAACTCTCAACTAAAACTAAACTTAACTAGAACTCTAACAAAAACTCTAAGCTAAGACTCTAAGCTAAAACTCTAAACTCTTAACTTTAACTAAACTAAACTTCAACTCTAACTAAAACTCTAAGCTAAGACTCTGAGGTAAAACTCCAAACTCTTAACTATAACCAAACTAAACTAGAACCTTAACAAAACCTCTAAGCTAAGACTCTAAGGTAAAACTCTAAACTCTTAGCTAAAACTAAACTAAACTAGAACTTCAACAGAAACTCTAAGCTAAGACTATAAGCTAAGACTCTAGGCTAAAACTCTAAACTCTTAACTAAAACCATACTAAACTACAACTCAAAAACTCTAAGCTAAGACTCTAAGCTAAAACTCTAAACTCTTAACTATAACTAAACTAAACTTTAACTAAAACTCTAAGTTAAGACTCTAAGCTAAAACTCTAAACTCTTAACTAAAACTAAACTAAACTAGAACTCTAACAATAACTCTAAGCTAAGACTCTAAGGTAAAACTCTAAACTCTTGACTTTAACTAAACTAAAGTTCAACTCTAACTAAAACTCTAAGCTAAGACTCTAAGGTAAAACTCTAAACTCTTAACTAAAACTAAAGTAAACTAGAACTTCAACAAAAACTCTAAGCTAAGACTCTAAGCTAAAACTATAAAGTAAAACTAAAATAAACTAAAATACAACTCTAAGTAAAGCTCTAAGCTAAGACTCTAGGCTAAAACTCTAAACTCTTAACTAAAACTTAATTAAACTACAACTTTAACTAAAACTCTAAGCTATGACTAAGCTAAAACTCTAAATTCTTAAATATAACGAAACTAAACTTCGACTCTAATAAAAACTCTAAGTTAAGACTTTAAGATAAGACTCTAAACTCTTAACTAAAAATAAACTAAACTAGAACTTCAACAAAAACTCTAAGCTAAGAATCTAAGCTAAAACTCTTAACTAAAACTAAACTAAACTAGAACTCTACTCAAAAACTCTAAGCTAATATTCTAAGCTAAAAACTCTAAACTCTTAACTAAAACTAAACTAAACTTCAACTCTAACTGAAACTCTAAGCTAAGACTCTAAGGTAAAACTCCAAACTCTTAACTATAACTAAACTAAACTAGTACTCTAGCAAAAACTCTAAGCTGAGACTCTAAGGTAAATGTCTAAACTCTTAACTAAAACTAAAGTAAACTAGAACTTCAACAAAAACTCTAAGCTAAGACTCTAGGCTAAAAGTCTAAACTCTTAACTAAAACTAAACTAAACTAGAACTCAAAAACCCTAAGCTAAGACTTTAAGCTAAAACTCTAAACTCTTAACTATAACTAAACTAAACTTCAACTCTAACTAAAGCTCTAAGTTAAGACTCTAAGCTAAAACTCTAGACTCTTAACTAAAACTAAACTAAACTAGAACTCTAACAATAACTCTAAGCTAAGACTCTAAGGTAAAACTCTAAACTCTTAACTAAAACAAAAGTAAACTAGAACTTCAACAAAAACTCTAAGCTAACACTCTAAGCTAAAACTATAAAGTCAAAACTAAACTAAACTTCAACTCGAACTAAAACTCTAAGCTAAGACTCTAGGGTAAAAATCAAAACTCTTAACTAAAACTAAACTAAACTATAACTCTAACAAAAACTATAATCTAATCCTCTTAGCTAAAAACTCTAAACTCTAAACTATAACTAAACTAAACTTTAACTCTAACTAAAACACTAAGATAAGACTCTAGGCTAAAACTCTAAACTCTTAACTAAAACTTAACTAAACGATAACTTTAACTAAAACTCTAAGCTATGAATCTAAGCTAAAACTCTAAATCCTTAACAGTAACTAAACTAAATTTCAAATATAACTAAAAATGTAAGCTAAGACTCTAATGTAAGATTATAAACTCTTAGCTAAAACTAATCTACACTAGAAATCTAACCAAAGCTATAAGCTATGACTCTAAGCTAAGAATCTAAACTCTCAACTAAAACTAAACTAAACTAGAGCTTCAACAAAAACTCTAAGCTAAGACTCTAAGCTAAAAACTCTGAACTCTTAAATAAAAATAAACTAAACTAGAACTCTAACCAAAACTATAAGATAAGATCAGAAGCTAAAACTCTAAACTCTTAACTAAAACTAAAGTAAACTTCAACTCTAACTAAAACTCTAAGATAAGTCTCTAAGTTAAAACTCCAAACTCTTAACTATAACTAAACTAAACTAGAACGCTAACAAAAACTCTAAGCTATGACTCTAAGCTAAAACTCTTAACTCTTGACTGTAACTAAAGTAAACTTCAACTCTAACTGAAACTCTAAGCTAAGACTCTAAGGTGAAACTATAAACACTTAACTAAAAATAATCTAAAATAGAACTTCAACAAAAACTCTAAGCTAAGACTCTAAGCTAAGACTCTAGGCTAAAACTCTAAAAGCTTAACTAAAACTAAACTAAACTAGAACTCAAAAGCTCTAAGCTAAGACTCTAAGCTAAAACTCTAAACTCTTAACTTTAACTAAACTAAACTTAGAGTCTTAGCTTAGAGTTTTTGTTGAAGCTCTATTTTATTTTAGTTATAGTAAAGAGTTTTAAAGTTTCATCATAGATTCTTAGCTTATAGCTTTTGTTAAAGTTCTAGTCTAGTTTAGTTTTAGTTCAGAGTTTATAGTTTTATCATAGAGACTTAGATTAGATTTTTAGTTACAGTTATAGTTTAGTTTAGTTTTAGTTAAGAGTTTTAGCTTAGAGTCTTAACTTAGAGTTTTAGTTAGAGTTGAAGTTTAGCTTAGTTATAGTTAAGAGTTTAGAGTTTTAGCTTAGAGTCTTAGCTTAGAGTTTTTGAGTTCTAGTTTAGTTTAGTTTTAGTTAATAGTTTAGAGTTTTAGCCTAGAGTCTTAGCTTAGAGTCTTATCTTAGAGTTTTTGTTGTAGTTCTAGTTTACTTTAGTTTTAGTTAAGAGTTTAGAGTTTTACCTTAGAGTCTTAGCTAGAGATTTTGTTAGAGTTCTAGTTTATTTTAGTTATAGTTAAGAGTTTGGAGTTTTACCTTAGAGTCTGAACTTGGAGTTTTAGTTAGAGTTGAAGTTTACTTTAGTTTTAGTTAAGAGTTTAGAGTTTTAGCTTAGAGTCTTATCTTAGAGTTTTTGTTAGAGTTCTAGTTTAGTTTAGTTTTAGTTAAGAGTTTAGAGTTAAGGCTTAGAGTCTTAGCTTAGAGTTTTAGTTAGAGTTGAAGTTTAGTTTAGTAATAGTTAAGAGTTTAGAGTTTTAGCTTAGAGTCTTAGCTTATAGTTTTTGTTAGAATTTTAGTTTCGTTTAGTTATAGTTATAAGTTAAGAGTTTTACCTTAGAGTCTTAGCTTAGAGTTTTAGTGAAAGTTGAAGTTTAGTTTAGTTACATTTCAGAAATTAGAGTTTTAGCTTAGAGTCATAGCTTAGAGTTTTAGTTAAAGTTGTAGTTTAGTTAAGTTTTAGTTAAGAGTTTATAGTTTTAGCTTAGAGTCTTAGCTTAGAGCTTTTAGTTAGAGTTGAAGTTTAGTTTAGTTATAGTTATGAGTTTAGTGTTTTTAGCTTAGAGTTTTAGCTTAGAGTTTTAGCTTAGAGTTCTAGTTTAGTCTTAGTTTTAGTTAAGAGTTTTACCTTAGAGTCTTAGCTTAGAGTTTTAGTTAGAGTTGAAGTTTAGTTTAGGCTTTAGTTTTTATAGTTTTAGCTTAGAGCTCTAGTTTAGTTTAGTTTTATAAGAGTTTAGAGTTTTAGCTTAGAGTCTTAGCTTAGGGAGTTTTTGCCGAAGTTCTAGCTTAGTTTAAAGTTTTAGCTAAGCAGCCTAGAGTTTTAGCTTAGAGTCTTAACTTATAGCTTTTGCTAGAGTTCTAGCTTGAGTTTAGTTTTAGTTGAGCTAGTCTTAGGAGCTTTACCCTAGAGTCTTAGCTTAGGGAGTTTTAGTTAGAGTTTGAGCTAAGCTTAGTTACAGTTAAGAATTTAGAGTTTTAGCTTAGATCTCATAGCTTAGAGTTTTAGTTAAAGCTGTAGTTTAGTTGCTTTAGGTTAAGAGCCTAGAGTTTTAGCCTAGAGTCTTAGCTTTGAGCTTTAGTTAGAGCTGAAGCCTAGGCTTAGTTATAGCTAAGAGCCTAGTAGTGCCTAGCTTAATGTCTTAGCTTAGAGTTTTTGTTAGAGTTCTAGTTTAGTTTTGTTAGAGTTCTAGTTTAGATTAGTTTTAGTTAAGAGTTAAAGTAAACTTAGTTAAAGTAAACTAGAACTTCAACAAAAACTATAAGCTAATACTCTAGGCTAAAACTATAAAGTAAAACTAAACTAAAGTAAACTTCAACTCTAATTAAAACTCTAAGCTAACACTCTAAGGTAAAACTCTAAACTCTTAACTAAAACTAAACTAAACTAGAACTCTAACAAAAACTCTAAGCTAAGACTCTATGGTAAAACTCTAAACTCTTAACTAAAACTAAAGTAAACTAGAACTTCAACAAAAACTCTAAGCTAAGACTCTAAGCTAAGACTCTAGGCTAAAAGTCTAAACTCTTAACTAAAACTAAAACTAAACTAGAAAACTCAAAACCCTAAGCTAAGACTCTAAGCTAAAACTCTAAACTCTTAACTATAACTAAACTAAACTTCAACTCTAGCTCAAAGCTCTAAGCCAAGACTCTAAGCTAAAACTCTAGACTCTTAACTAAAACTAAACTAAACTAGAACTCTCATCAATAACTCTAAGCTAAGACTTCTCTAAGGTAAAAATCCCTCAAACTCTTAACTAAAACAAAAGTAAACTAGAACTTCAACAAAAAACTCTAAGCTAACACTCTAAGCCAAAACTATAAAGCAAAACTAAACTAAACTAAACTTCTATCAGAACCAAAACTCCAAGCTAAGACTCTAGGCGTAAAATCAAAACTCTTAACTGGGAAACTAAACTAAAACTAGAACTCTAACAAAAAACTCTAGGCTAAGACTCTAAGCTGAGGACTCCAAACTCATTAACTATAACCAGACCAACCTTCAACTCCCACCAAAGCTCTCAAGCTAAGACTCTAGGCTAAAACTCTAAACTCCTTAACTAAAATCCTCACTCAAAACGATGCAACTTTAACTAAAACTCTAGGCTATGACTCTGAGCCAAAAACTCTAAAATTCTTAACTCATAACTAGACTTAACTCCTCAACTCCTAACTAAAAACTCTTAAGCTAAGACTCTAAGGTAAACCTAAACTCTGCGACCCAAAACTAAACTAAACTAGAACCTAACAAACAACTAGGTTAAGACTCTAAGCTAAAACCTCAAACTCTTAACTAAAAACTAAATCCAAACTAGAACTTCAACAAAACTCGAAGCTAAGACTCTAAGCTAAAAACTCTGAACTCTTAACTAAAACTAAAACTAAACTAGAACTTCTAACAAAAACTCTAGAAGCTAAGATCCTAAGCTAAAACTCTAAACTCTTAACTAAAACTAAAGCAAACTTCAACTCTCTAACTAAAAACTCTAAGCTAAGACTCTAAGGCAAAAACTTCCAAACTCTTTAACTATAACTAAACTAAACTAGAACACTAACAAAAACTCTAAGCTGAAGGACTTCCAAGCTAAAACTCTTAACTCTCTGACTGTAACTAAACTATACTTCAACTCCTAACTAAAACTCTAAGCCAAGACTCTAAGGTAAAACTCTGAACTCTTAACTAAAACTTAAGTAAACTAGAACTTCAACAAAAACTCTAAGCTAAGACTCTAAGCTAAGACTCTAGGCTAAAACTCTAAAAGCTTAACTAAAACTAAACTAAACTAGAACTCAAAAGCTCTAAGCTAACACTCTAAGCTAAATCTCTAAACTCTTAACTATAACTAAACTAAACTTAGAGTCTTAGCTTAGAGTTTTTGTTGAAGTTCTAGTTTAGTTTAGTTTTAGTTAAGATTTAGAGTTTTAGCAAGTCTTAACTTAGAGTTTTTGTTAGAGTTCTAGTTTAGCTTAGTTTTACTTAAGAGTTTTGAGTTTAGCTTAGAGTCTTAGCTTAGATCTTTTGTTACAGTTCTAGTTTAGTTTAGTTATAGTTAAGAGTTTTAGCGTAGATTCTTAGCTTAGCGTTTTAGCTAGTGTTGAAGGTTACTTTAGTTTTAGTTACGAGTTTAGAGTTTTAGCTTAGAGTCCTAACTTAGAGTTTTTTGTTAGAGTTCTAGTTTAGTTTAGTTTTAGTTAAGAGTTTAGAGTTTTAGACTAGAGTCTTAGCTTAAAGTCTTATCTTAGAGTTTTTGTTGAAGTTCTAGTTTACTTTAGTTTTAGTTAAGAGTTTAGAGTTTTAGCTTAGAGTCTTAGCTTATAGTTTTTGTTAGAGTTCTAGTTTAGTTTAGTTATAGTTAAGAGTTTGGAGTTTTACCTTAGAGTCTTAGCTTAGAGTTTTAGTTAGAGTTGAAGTTTACTTTAGTTTTAGTTAAGAGTTTAGAGTTTTAGCTTAGAGTCTTAGCTTAGAGTTTTTGTTAGAGTTCTAGTTTAGTTTAGTTTTAGTTAAGAGTTTAGAGTTTTAGCATAGAATTTTACGTAGAGTTGAAGTTTGGTTTAGTAATATTTAAGAATTTAAAGTTTTAGCTTAGAATCTTACCATAGAGTTTTAGTTGGAATTATAGTTTTGTTAAGTTTTAGTTAAGATACTAGAATTTAACCCTAGACTCGTAGCCTAGAACTTCTGTTAGAGTTGAAGTTTAGTTTAGTTATAGTTCAGAAATTAGAGTTTTAGCTTAGAGTCATAGCTTAGAGTTTTAGTTAAAGTTGTAGTTTAGTTAAGTTTTAGTTAAGAGTTTAGAGTTTTAGCCTAGAGTCTTAGCTTAGAGCTTTAGTTACAGTTGAAGTTTAGTTTAGTTATAGTTAAGAGTTTAGTGTTTTTAGCTTAGAGTTTTAGCTTAGAGTTTTAGTTAGAGTTCTAGTTTAGTTTAGTTTTAGTTAAGAGTTTTACCTTAGAGTCTTAGCTTAGAGTTTTAGTTAGAGTTGAAGTTTAGTTTAGTTTTACTTTATAGTTTTAGCTTAGAGCTCTAGTTTAGTTTAGTTTTATAAGAGTTTAGAGTTAGAGTTTAGAGCTTAGAGTCTTAGCTTAGAGTTTTTGTTGAAGTTCTAGTTTAGTTTAGTTTTAGTTAAGAGTTTAGAGTTTTAGCTTAGAGTCTTAACTTATAGTTTTTGTTAGAGTTCTAGTTTAGTTTAGTTTTAGTTAAGAGTTTAGGAGTTTTACCTAGAGTCTTAGCTTAGAGTTTTAGTTAGAGTTGAAGTTAAGTTTAGTTACAGTTAAGAATTTAGAGTTTTAGCTTAGAGTCATAGCTTAGAGTTTTAGTTAAAGTTTTAGTTTAGTTAAGTTTTCGTTAAGAGTTTAGAGTTTTAGTCTAGAGCCTTAGCTTAGAGCATTAGTTATAGTTGAAGTTTAGTTTAGTTATAGTTAAGGGTTTAGAGTTTTTAGCTTAATGTCTTAGCTTAGAGTTTTTGTTAGAGTTCTAGTTTAGTTTTGTTAGAGTTCTAGTTTAGATTAGTTTTAGTTACGAGTTAAAGTAAACTTAGTTAAAGTAAACTAGAGCTGGCATACGAAAGCTCTTTAAGCCAAGACTCACAAGGCTAAAACTATCATGCATAGGCCAAACATGTGGCTAAGCTTCAGCTCTAATTAAAACTCTAGGCTAACACTCTAAGGTAAAACTACTAAACTCTTAACTAAAACTAAAGCTAAACTAGAACTCTAACAAAAGCCACTAAGCTAAGACTCTAGGCTAGAAACTGCTAAACTCTACAACTATAGCTAAACCAGGCTTCAACTCTGGCTAAAGCTCTAAGCTAAGACTCTGGGCTAAACTACTAAACTCTTAACTAAAACTTAACCAAACTACAGCTTTAACTAAAACTCTAAGCTATGATTCTAAGCTAAAACTCTAAATTCTTAACTATAACTAAACTTAACTTCAATTCTGACTAAAACTCTGAAACTCTGACTAAAAGTTAAGACTCTAAGGTAAGGCCTCTAAACTCATAACTAAAACTAAACTAAACTAGAACTTCAACAACAACTACTATGTTAAGATTCTAAGCCAAGACTACTAAACTCTTAACTAAAATTAAGGCTCAAGCTTCAACCTCAACTAACGCTCTAAGCTAAGACTCCTGAGGTACCAAAGCTCCAAGCTCTTAGCTATAACCAAACTAGGCTAGAGACTTCTAACAAAACTACTAAGCTGTGGCTGCTAAGCTAAGACTCGTAACTCTTGGCTTTAACCAGGCTCAGCTTCAACTCTAACTAAAGCTCATAGGCCTAAGACTCTAAGGTAAGCCTCTAAACTCATAACTAAAACTAAACTAAACTAGAACTTCAACAACAACTCTATGTTAAGAATCTAAGCTAAAACTCTAAATTCTTAACTAAAACTAAAGTAAACTTCAACTCTAACTAAAACTCTAAGCTAAGACTCTAAGGTAAAACTCCAAACTCTTAACTATAACTAAACTAAACTAGAACTCTAACAAAAACTCTAAGCTATGTCTCTAAGCTAAAACTCTTAACTCTTAACTTTAACTAAACTCAACTTCAACTCTAACTAAAACTCTAAGCTAATACTCTAAGGTCAACCTGCAAACTCTTAACTAAAAATAATCTAAACTAGTATTTCAAAAAAAAATCTAAGCTAAAACTATAAGCAGAGACTCTGAGGTAAAACTCTAAACTATTAAGTAAAACTATACTAAACTAGAACTCAAAAGCCATAAGCTAAGACTCTAAGCTAAAACTCTAAACTCTTAACTATAACCAAACTAAACTTCAACTCTAACTAAAACTCTAAGATAAGACTCTAAGCTAAAACTCTAAACTCTTAACTAAAACTAAACTAAACTAGAACTCTAACAATATCTCTAAGCTAAGACTCCAAGGTAAAACTCTAAACTCTTAACTAAAACTGAAGTAAACTAGAACTTCAACAAAAACTCTAAGCTAAGACTCTAAGCTAAAACTATAAAGTAACACTAAACTAAACTCAACTTCAACTCTAACTAAAGCTCCAAGCTAAGATTCTAGGCTAAAACTCTATGCTCTCAACTAAAACTTAACTAAACTACACCTTTAACTAAAACTCTAAGCTATGACTCTAAGCTAAAACTCTAAATTCTTAACTATAACTAAACTAAACTTTAACTCTAACTAAAACTCTAAGGTAAAACTCTAAGCTAAGATTCTAAGGTAAAACTCTAAACTCTTAACTAAAAATAAACTAAACTAGAACTTCACCAAAAACTCTAAGCTAATACTCTAAGCTAAAAATTCTAAACTCATAACTAAAACTTAAATGAAATAGAAATCTAAGAAAAACTCTAGGATAAGAATCTAAGCTAAAACTCCAAACTCTTAACTATAACTAAACTAAACTAAAACTTCACCTCAAACTCTAATCTAATACTGTAAGCTAAAACTCTAAACTCTTAACTAAAACAAAACTAAACTAGAACTTGAATAAAAACTCTAAGTTATGACTCTAAGCTAAAAACTATAAATTCTTAACTAAAACTAAACTAAAATCAAACTCTAACAAAAAATCTAAGCTAACACTCTTAGCTAAACCTCTAAACTCTTAACTAAAACTAAAGTAAACTTCAACTCTAACTAAAACTCTAAGCTAAGACTCAAAGGTAAAACTCCAAACTCTTAACTATAACTAAACTAAACTAGAACTCTAACAAAATCTCTAAGCTATGACTCTAAGCTAAAACTCTTAACTTTAACTAAAGTAAACTTCAACTCTAACTAAAACTCTAAGCTAAGACTCTAAGGTAAAACTCTAAACTCTTAACTAAAAATAAACTAAACAAGAACTTCAACTAAAACTTTAAGCCAGGACTCTAAGGTAAAACTCTAACCTCTTAACTAAAACTAAAGTAAACTAGAACTTCGACAAAAACTCTAAACTAATACTCCATTCTAAGACTTCAAACTCTTAAGTAAAGCTAAAGTAAACTTGAACTTCAACAAAAACTCTAAGCTAGAACTCTAAGCTAAAACTATAAAGTAAAACTAAACTAAACTAAACTTCAACTCTAACTAAAGCTCTAAGCTAAGACTCTAGGCTAAAATTCTAAACTCTTAACTAAAACTAAACTAAACTAGAACTCTAACAAAAACTCTAAGTTAAGACTCTAAGATAAAACTCTAAACTCTGAACTAAAACTAAACTAAACTAGAACTTCAACAAAAACTCTAAGCTAAGAATCTAAGCTAAAACTCTTAACTAAAACTAAACTAAACTAGAACTCTAACAAAAACTCTAAGCTAAGACTCTAAGCTAAAACTCCAAACTCTTAACTAAAACTAAAGTAAACTTCAACTCTAACTAAAACTCTAAGCTAAGACTCTAAGGTAAAACTCCAAACTCTTAACTATAACTAAACTAAACTAGTACTCTAACAAAAACTCGTTACAAAAACTCTAACAAAAAGTTAGAGTTGAAGTTTTAGTTTAGTTGAATTTTACTTCCTGGTTTTAGCTTAGAAGTCTTAGCAGTTAGGTTTTGTTGGAGTTCGGTTTACTTTAGTTTTAGTTAAGACTTTGAAGTTTTACCTTAGAGTCTTAGCTTGGGGTTATTGTTAGAGTTCTAGTATAGTTTAGTTTTAGATAAGTCTAGGACCTAGCATGGAGTCTTAACTTAGAGTTTTGGTTAGAGTTGAAGTTTGGTTTAGTTATAGTTAAGAGTTTAGAGTTTAAACTCTAAGCTAAGACTCTAAGGTAAAACTCCAAACTCTTAACTAAAACTAAAGTAAACTAGAACTTCAACATAAACTCTAAAATAAGACTCTAAGCAAACACTCTAGACTAAAAGTCTAAACTCTTAACTAAAACTAAAGTAAACTAAAACTCTAACAAAAACCCTAAGCTAAGACTCTAAGCTAAAAACTCTAAACTCTTAACTATTACTAAACTAAACTTCAACTCTAACTAAAAGAAACTCTAAGTTAGAGACTCTAAGCTAAAACTCTAGACTCTTAACTAAAACTAAACTAAAAACTAGAACTCTAACAATATCTCTAAGCTAAGACTCCTAGGTAAAACTCTAAACTCTTAACTAAAACTAAAGTAAACTAGAACTTCAACAAAAACTCTAAGCTAAGACTCTAAACTAAAACTATAAAGTAAAACTAAACTAAACTAAACTTCAACTCTAACTAAAGCTCTAAGCTGAGACTCTAAGGCCTAAAACTCTAAACTCTTAATTAAAACTTAACTAAACTACAACTTTAACTAAAACTCTAAGCTATGACTCTAAGCTAAAACTCTAAATTCTTAACTATAACTAAACTTAACTTCAACTCTAACTAAAACTCTAAGCTAAGACTCTGATGTAAAACTCTAAACTCTTAACTAAAACTAAACTAAACTAAACTAAAACTTAAACAAAAACTCTAAGCTAAGACTCTAAGCTAAAAACTCTAAACTCTTAACATAAACTTAACTAAACTAGAACTCTAAGAAAAACTCTAAGCTAAGATTCTAAGCTAAAACTCTAAACTCTTAACTAAAACTAAAGTAAACTTCAACTCTAACTAAAACTCTAAGCTAAGTCTAAGGTAAAACTCCAAACTCTTAACTATAACTAAACTAAACTAGAACACTAACAAAAACTCTAAGCTATGACTCTAAGCTAAAACTCTTAACTCTTAACTTTAACTAAACTAAACTTCAACTCTAACTAAAACTCTAAGCTATGACTCTAAGCTAAAACTCTAAATCCTTAACTACAACTAAACTAAACTTTAACTCTAACTAAAACTGTAAGCTAAGACTCTAAGGTAAAATTCTAAACTCTTAACTTAAACTAAACTAAACTTGAACTCTAACTAAAACTCTAGGCTAAGACTCTAAGCTAAAACTCTAAACTCTCAACTAATAACTAAACTAAACTAGAACTTCTAACAAAAACTCTAAGCTAAGAATCTAAGCTAAAAGCTCTAAATTAACTAAAACTAAACTAAACTAGAACTCTAACAAAAACTCTAAGCTAATGACTCTAAGCTAAAACTCTAAACTCTTAACTAAAACTAAAGCTAAACTTCAACTCTAGCTCAAAACTCTAAGCTAAGACTCTAAGGTAAAACTCCAAACTCTTAACTATAACTAAACAAAACTAGAACTCTAACAAAAACTCTAAGCTAAGACTCTAAGGTAAAACTCTTAACTCTTAACTAAAACTAAAGTAAACTAGAACTTAAACAAAAACTCTAAGCTAAGACTTTATGCTAAGACTCTAGGCTAAATATCTAAACTATTAACTAAAACTTAACTAAACTAGAACTCAAAAACTCTAAGCTAAGACTCTAAGCTAAAACTCTAAACTATTAACTATAACTAAACTAAACTTCAACTCTAACTAAAACTCTAAGTTAAGACTCTATGCTAAAACTCTAGACTCTTAACTAAAACTAAACTTTACTAGAACTCTAACAAAACTCTAAGCTAAGACTCTAAGGTAAAACTCTAAAATCTTAACTAAAACTAAAGTAAACTGGAACTTCAACAAAAATTCTAAGCTAAGACTCTAAGCTAAAACTATAAAGTAAAACTAAACTAAACTAAACTTCAACTCTAACTAAAACTCTAAGCTAAGACCTTAAGGTAAAAATCAAAACTCTTAACTAAAACTAAACTAAACTAGAACTCTAACAAAAACTCTAAGCTAAGACTCTAAGCTAAAACTCTAAACTCTTAACTATTACTGAACTAAACTTCAACTCTAAATAAAGCTCTAAGCTAAGACTCTAGGATAAAACTCTAAACTCTTAACTAAAACTTAACTAAACGACAACATTAACTAAAACTCTAAGCTATGACTCTACGCTAAAACTCTAAATTCTTGACTATAACTAAACTAAACTTTAACTCTAACGAAAACACTAAGCTAAGACTCTAAGGTAAAACTCTAAACTCTTAACTAAAACTAAACTAAACTAGAACTTCAACAAAAACTCTAAGCTAAGACTCTAAGCTAAAACTCTAAACTCTTAACTAAAACTAAACTAAACTAGAACTTCAACAAAAACTCTAAGCTAAGACTCTAAGCTAAAAACTCTGAACTCTTAACTAAAACTAAAGTAAACTTCAACTCTAACTAAAACTCTAAGCTAAGACTCTAAGGTAAAAACTCTTAACTATAACTAAACTAAACTAGAACTCTAACAAAACTCTAAGCTATGACTCTAAGGTAAAACTCTAAACTCTTAACTAAAACTAAACTAAACTAGAACTCAAAAGCTCTAACCTAAGACTCTAAGCTAAAACTCTAAACTCTTAACTTTAACTAAACTTAGAGTCTTAGCTTAGAGTTTTACTGAATCTCTAGTTTAGTTTAATTTAAGTTAAGAGCTTTAGAGTTTAACTTAAGTCTTAACTTAGAGTTTAGTTAAGTTCAGCCTAGTTTAGTTACTTAAGAGTTTAGAGTTTATCTTAAAGTCTTAACTTAGATTATAGTTAGAGTTCTAGTTTAGCTTAGTTAAGTTAAGACTTAGCTAAGCTTAAGTCTTAACGAGTTTTAGTTAAGTTGAAGTCTAGTTTAGTTATAGTTACGAGTTTAGAGTTTTAAGCTTAAGTCTTAAGCTAGAGTTTTGAGTTCTAGCTTAGTTTAGCTAAGCTCAAGCTAGAGTTTTAGCCTAGAGTCTTAGCTTAGAGTCTTATCTTAGAGTTTTGTTGAAGTTCTAGTTTACTTTAGTTTTAGTTAAGAGTTTAGAGTTTTACCTTAGAGTCTTAGCTTAGACTTTTTGTTAGAGTTCTAGTTTAGTTTAGTTATAGTTAAGAGTTTGAGTTTTACCTTAGAGTCTTAACTTAGAAGTTTTAGTTAGAGTTGAAGTTTACTTTAGTTTTAGTTAAGAGTTTAGAGTTTTAGCTTAGAGTCTTAGCTTAGACTTTTTGTTAGAGTTCTAGTTTAGTTCCGCTTTAGTTAAGAGTTTAGATTTTTAAGTTTATATTATGATATTATATATTTTTTTTTATTTATACTTGAGTTTATTTATAGTTAAGATTTTTATATAATATTATTATATTATAGTTTTTGCTATAGGTGACGTTTAATATATTACTATCTGTTCGCATATAGTTTTATATGAAATTATTATATGATAGTTTTAGTTGAGATTCTAGTTTAGTTTAGTTTTAGTTAAGAGTTTTGATTTTTACCTTAAGGTCTTAGCTTAGAGTTTTAGTTAGAGTTGAAGTTTAGTTTAGTTTAGTTTTACTTTATAGTTTTAGCTTAGAGTCTTAGCTTAGAGTTTTTGTTGAAGTTCCAGTTTACTTTAGTTTTAGTTAAGATTTTAGAGTTTTACCTTAGAGTCTTAGCTTAGAGTTATTGTTAGAGTTCTAGTATAGTTTAGTTTTAGATAAGAGTCTAGAGTTTTTAGCATAGAGTCTTAACTTAGAGTTTTAGTTAGAGTTGAAGTTTAGTTTAGTTATAGTTAAGAGTTTAGAGTTTAAAACTCTAAGCTAAGACTCTAAGGTAAAACTCCAAACTCTTAACTAAAACTAAAGTAAACTAGAACTTCAACAAAAACTCTAAGCTAAGACTCTAAGCAAAGACTCTAGGCTAAAAGTCTAAACTATGAACTAAAACTATACTAAACTAGAACTCAAAAACCCTAAGCTAAGACTCTAAGCTAAAACTCTAAACTCTTAACTATAACTAAACTAAACTTCAACTCTAACTAAAACTCTAAGTTAAGACTCTAAGCTAAAACTCTAGACTCTTAACTAAAACTAAACTAAACTAGAACTCTAACAAAAACTCTAAGCTAAGACTCCTAGGTAAAAATCTAAACTCTTAACTAAAACTAAAGTAAACTAGAACTTCAACAAAAACTCTAAGCTAAGACTCTAAACTAAAACTATAAAGTAAAACTAAACTAAACTCAACTTTAACGCTAACTAAAACTCCAAGCTAAGATTCTAGGCTAAAACTCTATACTCTCAATTGAAAATTAACCAAACTACAACTTTAATTAACACTCTAAGCTATGACTCTAAGCTGAAACTCTAAATTCTTAACAATAACTAAACTTAACTTCAACTCTAACTAAAACTCTAAGCTAAGACTCTAATGTAAGACTCTAAACTATTAATTAAAACTAAACTAAACTAAACTAAAACTTAAACAAAAACTCTAAGCTAAGACTTTAAGCTAAAAACTCTAAACTCTTAACTAAAACTAAACTAAACTAGAACTCTAACAAAAACTCTAAGCTAAGACTATAAGCTAAAACTCTAAACTCTTAACTAAAACTAAAGTAAACTTCAACTCTAACTAAAAGTCTAAGCTAAGACTCTAAGGTAAAACTCCAAACTCTTAACTATAACTAAACTAGAACTAGAACACTAACAAAAACTCTAAGCTAAGACTCTAAGGTAAAACTCTTAACTCTTAACTATAACTAAACTAAACTTCAACTCAAACTAAAACTCTATTCTAAGACTATAAGGTAAAATTTCAAACTATTAATTATGAATAAACTAAACTAGAACTCTAACAAAAACTCTGAGCTAAGACTCTAGGCTAAAACTCTAAACTATTAACGAAAGCTAAATTAAACTAGAACTACAACAGAAACTATATGATAAGAATCTAAGCTAAGACTCTAGGCTAAAACTTTAAACTCTTAACTAAAACTTTACTAAACTAGAACTCAAAAACTCTAAGCTAAGACTCTAAGCTAAAACTCTAAACTCATAACTAAAACTAAACTAAAACTTCAACTCTAACTAAAACTCTAAGTTAAGACTCTAAGCTAAAAACTCTAAACTCTTAACTAAATCTAAACTAAACTAGAACTCTAACAAAAACTCTAAGCTAAGATTATAAGCTAAAACTCTAAACTCTTAACTTAAACTAAACTAAACTTCAACTCTAACTATAACTCTAAGATAAGACTCTAAGGTAACACTCAAAACTCTAAACTATAACTAAAATAAGTGACAACTCTAACTAAAACTCTAAGCTATGACTCTAAGTTAAAACTCTTAACTCTTGACTGTAACTAAAACTAAACTTGAACTCTAACTAAAACTCTAAGCTAAGACTCTAAGGTAAAACTCCAAACTCTTAACTATAACTAAACTAAACTAGAACTTTAACAAAACTCTAAGCTAAGACTTTAAGCTAAAACTCTAAACTCTTAACTAAAACTAAACTAAATTAAATTAGAACTTCAAGAAAAACTCTAAGCTAAGACTCTAAGCTAAAAACTATGAACTCTTAACTAAAACTAAACTAAACTAGAACTCTAAGAAAAAATCCAAGATAAGACTCTAAGCTAAAACTCTAAACTCTTAACTAAAAGTAAAATAAACTTCAACTCTAACTAAAACTCTAAGCCAAGACTCTAAGGTAAAACTCCAAGCTCTTAACTATAACTAAACTAAACTAGAACACTAACAAAAACTCTAAGCTATGACTCTAAGCTAAAACTCTTAACTCTTAACTTTAACTAAACTAAACTTCAACTCTAACTAAAACTCTAATCTAAGACTCTAAGGTAAAACTCTAAACTCTTAATTATAACTAAACTAAACTAGAACTCTAACAAAACTCTAAGCTGAGACTCTATGCTAAAAACTCTAAACTTTTAACTATAACTAAACTAACCTTCAACTCTAACTAAAGCACTTAGCTAAGACTCTATGCTAAAACTCTAAACTCTTAACTAAAACTTAACTAAACGACAACTTTAACTAAAACTCTAAGCTATGACTCTAAGCTAAAACTCTAAATTCTTAACTATAACTAAACTAAACTTCAACTCTAACTAAAACTCTAAGCTAAGACTCTAGGCTAAAACTCTCAACTCTTAACTATAACTAAACTAAACTAAAACTCTAACTACAATTCTAAGTTAAGACTCTAAGCTAAAACTCTAAACTCTTAACTAGAACTAAACTGACCTAAAACTTCAACAAAAACTCTATGCTAAGACTCTAGGCTAAAACTCCAAACTCTTAACTATAACTAAACTAAACTAGAACTCTAACAAAAACTCTAAGCTATGACTCTAAGCTAAAACTCTAAACTCTTAACTATAACTAAACTAAACTACAACTCTAACTAAAACTATAAGCTAAGACTCTAAGGTAAAACTCCAAGCTCTCAACTATAACTAAATTAAACTAGAACTTTAACAAAAACTCTATGCTAAGACTCTAAGGTAAAACTCTAAACTCTTAACTAAAACTAAAGTAAACTAGAACTTTAGTTTTAACTAAAGTAAACTAAAGTAAACTAGCTAAGACTCTAAGCAGAGACTCTAGGCTAAAACTCTAAACTCTTAACTAAAACTAAACTAGAACTCAAAAATCTAAGTTAAGACTCTAAGCTAAAACTCTAAACTCTTAACTATAACTAAACTAAACTTCAGCTCTAACTAAACCTATAAGCTAAGACTCTAAGCTAAAACTCTAAACTCTTAATTAAAACTAAACTAAACTAAAACTCTAACAATAACTCTAAGCTAATACTCTAAGCAAAAAGTCTAATCTCTTAACTATAACAAAACTCAACAACAAGTCAAAGAAGAATTCCAAGACAAGACTTAATGCTAAAACTACAAACTCTTAACTAAAACTAAAGTAAAGAATAAATTCAGCAAAAACTATACACTAGTAATCCATGCTAAGACTATAAACTAAAACTAAACTAAACTAAACTTCAACTCTAACAAAAACACTAAGGTATGACTCTGAGTTAAAACGCTAAAATTTTAATGCAGACAAATTCAATTGAAACCTTCGGCTAAATGTATTGGCTATGACTCTAAGCTAAAACTCTAAACTCTTAACAATAACTAAACTAAGATTCAGTTCTCACAAAGAATGATAGATTAAGCTCAAATCTAAGACACCAAATTATTAATTATAAGTAAAGTTAACTAGAAGTCCAAACAAACATCAAAGCTATGACTCTAAGGTCAGATACCAAACTCTGAGATGTAAATGAAGTAGGCTAGAACTTCAATAAAAACTCTAATCTAAGACTCTAAGCTAAAACTCTTAACTAAAACTAAACTAAACTATAACTCTAACAAAACCTCTAATCTAAGACTCAAAGCTAAAACTCTAGACTCTCAACTAAAACTAAAGTAAACTTCAACTCTAAATGAAACTCTAAGCTAAGACTCTAAGGTACAACTCCAAACTCTTAACTATAACTAAACTAAACAAGTAATCTAACAAAAACTCTAAGCTAAGACTCTAAGGTAAAACTCTAAACTCTTAACTAAGACTAAAGTAAACTAGAACTTCAACAAAAACTCTAAGATAAGACTCTAAGCTAAGACTCTAGGCTAAAACTCTAAACTATTAACTAAAACTAAACTAAACTATAACTCAAAAACTCTAAGCTAATACTCTAAGCTAAAAATCTAAACTCTTAACTATAACTAAACTAAACTTCAACTCTAACTAAAACTCTAAGTTAAGACTCTAAGCTAAAACTCTAGACTCTTAACTAAAACTAAAGTAAACTAGAACTTCAACAAAACTCCTAAGCAAAGACTCTAAGCTAGAAACTCCTAACTCTTAACTATAACTAAACTAAACTTCAACTCTAACTAAAACTCTAAGCTAAGACTCTAAGGTAAAAATCAAAACTCTTAACTAAAACTAAACTAAACTAGAACTCTAACAAAAACTCTAAGCTAAGACTCTAAGCTAGAAACTCCTAACTCTTAACTATAACTAAACTAAACTTCAACTCTAACTAAAGCTCGAAGCTAAGACTCTAGGCTAAAACTCTAAACTCTTAACTAAAACTTAACTAAACGACAACTTTAACTAAAACTCTAAGCTATGACTCTACGCTAAGGCTCTAAATAATTAACTATAACTAAACTTAACTTCAACTCTAACAAAAACTATAATCTAGGGTTCTAAGGTAAGACTATAAATTCTTAATTAAAACCAAACGAGACTACAACTCTAACTAAAACTCTAAGTTAAGACTTAAATGTTAAACAATAAAATATTAACTATAAATAAAGTAAACTCGAACTTCAACAAAAACTCTAAGCTAAGACTCTAAGCTAAAAACTCTGAACTCTTAACTAAACCAAAACTAAACTAGAACTCTAACAAAAACTCTAAGCTAAGATTCGAAGCTAAAACTTTAAACTCTTAACTGAAACTAAATTAAACTTCAACTCTAACTAAAACTCTAAGCCAAGACTCTAAGGTAAAACTCCAAACTCTTAACTATAGCTAAATTAAGCTAGAACTGTAACAAAATCTCTAAGCTATGGCTCTAAGCTAAAACTCTTAACTCTTAATTTTAACTAAAGTCAACTTCAACTTTAACTAAAACTCTAAGCTAAGACTCTAAGGTAAAACTCTAAACTCTTAACTAAAACTAAAGTAAACTAGTATTACAACTAAAACTCTATACAAAAACTCTCAGCTAAGACTCTAAGCTAAAACTCTAAACTCTTAACTAAAACTAAACTAAACTAGAACTCAAAAGCTCTAACCTAAGACTCTAAGCTAAAACTCTAAACTCTTAACTTTAACTAAACTTAGAGTCTTAGCTTAGAGTTTTTGTTGAAGCTCTAGTTTAGTTTAATTTTAGTTAAGAGTTTAGAGTTTTAGCTTAGAGTCTTAACTTAGAGTTTTTGTTAGAGTTCTAGTTTAGTTTAGTTTTACTTAAGAGTTTAGAGTTTTATCATAGAGTCTTAGCTTAGAGTTTTAGTTAGAGCTCTAGATTAGTTTAGGTTATAGTTAAGATTTTTAGCTTTGAGTCTTAACTTAGAGTTTTAGTTAGAGTTGAAGTTTAGTTTAGTTATAGTTACGAGTTTAGAGTTTTATCTTAGAGTCTTAGCTTAGAGTTTTTGAGTTCTAGTTTAGTTGTTTTAGTTCATAGTTTAGAGTTTTAGCCTCGAGTCTTAGCTTAGAGTCTTAGCTTAGAGTTTTTGTTGAAGTTGTAGTTTAGTTTAGTTTTAGTTAAGAGTTTAGAGTTTTACCTTAGAGTCCTAGCTTAGAGTTTTTGTTAGAGTTCTAGTTTACTTTAGTTTTAGTTAAAAGTTTAGATTTTTTAGCTTATAGTCTTAGCTTAGATTTGTTGTTGAAGTTCTAGTTTAGTTTAGTTTTAGTTAAGAGCTTAGAATTTTAGCTTACAGTCTTAGCTTAGAGTTCTATTTAGAGTTGATGTTTAGTTTAGTAATAGTTAAGAGTTTAGAGTTTTAGCTTAGAGTCGAAGCTTAGAGTTTTTGTTAGAGTTCTAGTTTAGTTTAGTTTTAGTTATGAGTTTAGAGTTTAACCTTAGAGTCTTAGCTTAGAGTTTCAGTTAGAGTTGAAGTTTAGTTTAGTTATAGTTCAGAAATTAGAGTTTTTGCTTAGAGTCATAGCTTAGAGTTTTAGTTAAAGTGGTAGTTTAGTTAAGTTTTAGTTAAGACTTTACAGTTTTAGTCTAGAGTCTTAGCTTGGAGATTTTGTAAAAGTTGCAGTTTAGTTAAGTTATAATTAAGAGTTTAGAGTTTTTAGCTTAAAGTCTTAGCTTAGAGTTATTATTAGAGTTCTAGTTTAGTTTATTTTTAGTTAAGAGTTTAGAGTTTTAACTTAGAGACTTAGCTTAGAATTTTAGTTAGAGCTGAAGTTTAGTTTAGTTTAGTTTAATTTATAGTTTTAGCTTAGAGCTCTAGTTTAGTTTAGTTTTAAAGGAGTTTAGAGTTTTAGATTAGAGACTTAGCTTAGAGTTTTAGTTAGAGTTGAGGTTTAGTTATAGTTAGGAGTTTAGAGTATTGAGCTTAGAGTCTTAGCTTAGACTTTTAGTTAGAATTGAAGTTTAGTTTAGTTATAGTTAAGAGTTGAGGGTTTTAGCTTAGAGTCTTAGCTTACAGCTTAGTTCGAGTTGCAGTTTAGTTCATGATATGCTAAGAGTTTGGAGTTTTCGCCTTAAGTCATATATTAAAGTTTTAGTAAAATTTGAAGTTATGCTTAGCTATGGTTCCGAATTAATAGTTTACACTTGGAATCATAGAATATTGACTCATTTAGGGCTGAAGTTTAGTTAAATTTTAGTTAAGATTTTAGAGTTTTAGCCTAGAGTCTTAGCTAAGAGTCTTAGCTTAGAGTTTTTATTGAAGTGCTAGTTTACTTTAGTTTTAGTTAAGAGTTTAGAGTTTTAGCTTAGAGTCCTAGCTTAGAGTTTTTGTTAGAGTTCTAGTTTAGTTTAGTTTTAGTTAAGAGATTAGAGTTTTTAGCATTTTTACCGGAGAGTCTTAGCTTAGATTTGTTGTTTAAGTTCTAGTTTAGTTTAGATTTAGTTAACAGTTTATAGTTTTGGCTTAGAGTCTTAGCTAAGAGTTTTATTTAGAGTTGAATTTTAGTTTAATTATAGTTAAGAGTTTAGAGTTTCACCTTAGTGTCTTAGCTTAGAGTTTATGTTAGAGTTCTAGTTTAGTTTAGTTTTAGTTATGAGTTTAGAGTTTTACCTTAGAGTCTTTGCTTAGAGTTTTAGTTAGAGTTGTAGTTTAGTTTAGTTATAGTTCAGAATTTAGAGTTTTAGCTTAGAGTCATAGCTTAGAGTTTTAGTTAGAGTTGAAGTTTAGTTTAGTTATAGTTAAGAGTTTAGAGTTTTTAGCTTAGAGTTTTAGCTTAGAGTTTTTGTTGAGTTTTTTTGTTTTACTTTATAGTTTTAGCTTAGAGCTCTAGTTTCGTTTAGTTTTAGTTGAGTTTAGAGTTTTAGCCTAGAGTCTTAGCCTTGAGTTTTAGTTAGAGTTGAAGCTTAGTTTAGCTATAGTTAAGAGTATGGATTCTTAGCTTTGAGTCTTAGCTTAGAGTTTTAATTAGAGTTGAAGCTTAGTTTAGTTATAGTTAAGAATTTAGAATCAGAAGCTTAGAATCATAGCTTAGAGTTTTAGTTAAAGTTTTAGTTCAGTTAAGTCTTAGTTAAGAGTTTAGAGTTTTAGCCTAGAGTCTTAGCTTAGAGTTTTGTTGAAGTTTTAGTTTAGTTTTAGTTAAGAGTTTAGAGTTTTACCTTAGAGTCCTAGCTTAGAGTTTTTGTTAGAGTTCTAGTTTAGTTTAGTTATAGTTAAGAGTTTGGAGTTTTGCCTTAGAGTCTTAGCTTACATTTTTAGTTAGAGTTAAAGTTTACTTTAGTTTTAGTTAAAAGTTTAGAGTTTTATCTTAGAGTCTTAGCTTAGAGTTTTTTTTTAGTTCTAGTTTAGTTTAGTTTTAGTTAAGAATTTAGAGCTTTTAGCTTAGAGTCTTAGCTTAGAGTTGTTGTTGAAGTTCTAGTTTAGTTTTAGTTAAGAGTTTAAAGTTTTAGCTTAGAGTCTTAGCTTAGAGTTTTAGTTAGAGTTGAAGTTTAGTTTAGTAATAGTTATTATTTTAGAGTTTTAGCTTAGATTCTTAGCTTTGAGTTTTTGTTAGAGTTCTAGTTTAGTTTAGTTTTAGTTAAGAGTCTAGAGTTTTACCTTAGAGTTTTAGCTTAGAGTTTTAGTTAGAGTTGAAGTTTAGTTTGGTTAAGAATTTAAAGTTATAGCTTAGAGTCATAGCTTAGAGTTTTAGTTAAAGTTGTAGTTTGGTTAAGTTTTAGTTAAGAATTTAGAGTTTTAGCCTAGAGTCTTAGCTTAGAGCTTTAGTTAGAATTAAAGTTTAGTTTATTTATAGTTAAGAGTTTATATTTTTTAGCTTAGAGTCTTAGCTTAAAGTTTTTGTTAGAGCTCTAGTTTAGTTTAGTTTTAGTTAAGAGTTTAGAGTTTTACCTTAGAGTCTTAGCTTAGAGTTTTAGATAGAGTTGAAGTTTCGTTTAGTAATAGTTAAGAGTTTCGAGTTTCAGCTTAGTGTCTTAGCTTAGAGTTTATGTTAGAGTTCTAGTTTAGTTTAGTTTTAGTTATGAGTTTAGAGTTTTAGCTTAGAGTCATAGCTTAGAGTTTTAGTTAGAGTTGAAGTTTAGTTTAGTTATAGTTTAGAATTTAGAGTTTTAGCTTAGAGTCATAGCTTAGAGTTTTAGTTAGAGTTGAAGTTTAG
The DNA here is from genome assembly GCF_049724085.1 of Artemia sp. Qi Xiang Cuo. Lineage (NCBI taxonomy): Eukaryota > Metazoa > Arthropoda > Branchiopoda > Anostraca > Artemiidae > Artemia > Artemia sp. Qi Xiang Cuo. The sequence continues at coordinate 834,452 of NW_028300808.1, forward strand.
TTTAGTTTTAGTTAAGAGTTTAGAGTTTTTAGCTTAGAGTTTTAGCTTAGAGTTTTTGTTGAGTTTTTTTGTTTTACTTTATAGTTTTAGCTTAGAGCTCTAGTTTAGTTTAGTTCTAGTTGAGTTTAGAGTTTTAGACTAGAGTCTTAGCTTTGAGTTTTAGTTAGAGTTGAAGCTTAGTTTAGATATAGTTAAGAGTATGGATTCTTAGCTTTGAGTCTTAGCTTAGAGTTTTAATTAGAGTTGAAGCTTGGTTTAGTTATAGTTAAGAATTTAAAATCAGAAGCTTAGAATCATAGCTTAGAGTTTTAGTTAAAGTCTTAGTTCAGTTAAGTTTTAGTTAAGAGTTTAGAGTTTTAGCCTAGAGTCTTAGCTTAGATTTTTGTTAGAGTTCTAGTTTAGTTTAGTTATAGTTAAGAGTTTGGAATTTTACCTTAGAGTCTTAGCTTAGAGTTTTCGTTAGAGTTAAAGTTTACTTTAGTTTTAGTTAAAAGTTTAAGAGTTTTATCTTAGAGTCTTAGCTTAGAGTTTTTTTTTAGTTCTAGTTTAGTTTAGTTTTAGTTAAGAGTTTAGAGTTTTAGCTTAGAGTCTTAGCTTAGAGTTGTTGTTGAAGTTCTAGTTTAGTTTTAGTTAAGAGTTTAGAGTTTTACCTTAAAGTCTTAGCTTAGAGTTTTAGTTAGAGTTCTAGTTTAGTTTAGTTATAGTTAAGATTTTGGAGTTTTACCTTAGAGTCTTAGCTTAGAGTTTTCGTTAGAGTTAAAGTTTACTTTAGTTTTAGTTAAAAGTTTAGAGTTTTATCTTAGAGTCTTAGCTTAGAGTTTTTTTTTTAGTTCTAGTTTAGTTTAGTTTTAGTTAAGAGTTTAGAGTTTTAGCTTAGAGTCTTAGCTTAGAGTTGTTGTTGAAGTTCTAGTTTAGTTTTAGTTAAGAGTTTAGAGTTTTAGCTTAAAGTCTTAGCTTAGAGTTTTAGTTAGAGTTGAAGTTTAGTTTAGTAATAGTTATGATTTTAGAGTTTTAGCTTAGATTCTTAGCTTTGAGTTTTTGTTAGAGTTCTAGTTTAGTTTAGTTTTAGTTAAGAGTCTAGAGTTTTACCTTAGAGTTTTAGCTTAGAGTTTTAGTTAGAGTTGAAGTTTAGTTTGGTTAAGAATTTAAAGTTATAGCTTAGAGTCATAGCTTAGAGTTTTAGTTAAAGTTGTAGTTTGGTTAAGTTTTAGTTAAGAATTTAGAGTTTTAGCCTAGAGTCTTAGCTTAGAGATTTAGTTAGAATTAAAGTTTAGTTTATTTATAGTTAAGAGTTTATATTTTTTAGCTTAGAGTCTTAGCTTAGAGTTTTTGTTAGAGTTGTAGTTTAGTTTAGTTTTAGTTAAGAGTTTAGAGTTTTACCTTAGAGTCTTAGCTTAGAGTTTTAGATAGAGTTGAAGTTTAGTTTAGTAATAGTTAAGAGTTTCGAGTTTCAGCTTAGTGTCTTAGCTTAGAGTTTAAGTTAGAGTTCTAGTTTAGTTTAGTTTTAGTTATGAGTTTAGAGTTTTACCTTAGAGTCTTAGCTTAGAGTTTTAGTTAGAGTTGAAGTTTAGTTTAGTTATAGTTAAGAATTTAGAGTTTTAGCTTAGAGTCATAGCTTAGAGTTTTAGTTAGAGTTGAAGTTTAGTTTAGTTATAGTTAAGAGTTTAGAGTTTTTAGCTTAGAGTTTTAGCTTAGAGTTTTTGTTGAGTTTTTTTGTTTTACTTTATAGTTTTAGCTTAGAGCTCTAGTTTAGTTTAGTTTAAGTTGAGTTTAGAGTTTTAGCCTAGAGTCTTAGCCTTGAGTTTTAGTTAGAGTTGAAGCTTAGTTTAGATATAGTTAAGAGTATGGATTCTTAGCTTTGAGTCTTAGCTTAGAGTTTTAATTAGAGTTGAAGCTTAGTTTAGTTATAGTTAAGAATTTAAAATCAGAAGCTTAGAATCATAGCTTAGAGTTTTAGTTAAAGTCTTAGTTCAGTTAAGTCTTAGTTAAGAGTTTAGAGTTTTAGCCTAGAGTCTTAGCTTAGAGTTTTGTTGAAGTTCTAGTTTAGTTTTAGTTAAGAGTTTAGAGTTTTAGCTTAGAGTCCTAGCTTAGAGTTTTTGTTAGAGTTCTAGTTTAGTTTAGTTATAGTTAAGATTTTGGACTTTTACCTTAGAGTCTTAGCTTAGAGTTTTCGTTGGAGTTAAAGTTTACTTTAGTTTTAGTTAAGAGTTTAGAGTTTTAGCTTAGAGTCTTAGCTTAGAGTTTTTTTTTTAGTTCTAGTTTAGTTTAGTTTTAGTTAAGAGTTTAGAGTTTTAGCTTAGAGTCTTAGCTTAGAGTTGTTGTTGAAGTTCTAGTTTAGTTTTAGTTAAGAGTTTAGAGTATTAGCTTAAAGTCTTAGCTTAGAGTTTTAGTTAGAGTTGAAGTTTAGTTTAGTAATAGTTATGATTTTAGAGTTTTAGCTTAGATTCTTGGCTTTGAGTTTTTGTTAGAGTTCTAGTTTAGTTTAGTTTTAGTTAAGAGTCTAGAGTAAGAATTTAGAGTTTTACCTTAGAGTCTTAGCTTAGAGTTTTTGTTAGAGTTGAAGTTTAGTTATAGTTAAGAGTATAGAGTTTTAACTTGGAGTCATAGCTTAGAGTTTTAGTTAGAGTTCTAGTTTAGTTCCGTTTTAGTTAAGAATTTAGAGTTTTACCTTAGAGTCTTAGCTTAGAGTTTTAGTTAGAGTTCTAGTTTAGTTTTAGTTAAGAGTCTAGAGTTTTAGAATAGAGTATTAGCTTAGAATTTTTGTTAGAGTTCTAGTTTAGTTTAGTTTTAGTTAAGAGTTTAGAGTTTTACCTTAGAATCTTAGCTTAGAGTTTTAGTTAGAGTTCTAGTTTAGTTTAGTTTTAGTTAAGAGTTTTAGCTAAAATTTTTACCCTAGAGTCTTAGGTGAGAGTTTTAGTTAGAGTTGAAGTTTGGTTTAGCTACAGTTAAGAGTTTGGAGTTTTAGATTAGAGTCTTAGCTTAGAGTGTTAGTTAGAGTTCTAGCTTATTTTTACTTAAGAGTTTTAGCTTAGAGTTTTAGCCTAGAGTTGAGGAGGGGGACAATAGATATTGATGATAATACTAAACTAACATAACCACAAAATTCCACATTATTACATAGAAATACCAAAACCATAGGTTAGATTAGGTTAGGTTAGAGGTTAGGTTTCTCCAAGTTTAAGTTAGGTTAGGTTAGCTTATCATGAGCGCTCATGATAAGCTAACCTAACCTAACCTAAATTAAATGTGGAGAAACCTAACCTCTAACCTAACTCTAAACTCTTAACTAAAACTAAACTAGAACTTCAACAACAACTCTAAGCTAAGACTCTAGGCTAAAACTCTAAACTCTTAACTAAAACTAAACTAAACTAGAAGTCTAACAAAACTCTAAGCTAGGACTCTAAGCTAAAACTTTAAACTCTTAACTAAAACTAAACTAAACTAGAACTTCAACAAAAACTCTAAGATAAGACTCTTAGCTAAGACTCTAGGCTAAAACTCTAAAATCTTAACTAAAAGTTAAATGAACTACAACTCTAACTAAAACTCTAAGCTAAAACTCTAAATTCTTAACTATAACTAAACTAAACGTCAACTATAACTAAAACTCTAAGCTATGACTCTAAGCTAAAACTTAAAACCGTTAACTAAATCTAAATTAAACTTCAACTCTAACTAAATTCTAAGCTAGGACCCTAGGCTCAAACTCTCAACTCTTAACTATATAATTTTATTTTTTTATTTACAAACGGGTTACAATAAATAAAAAAACAAACATCTCATTTAAAAACACAATCCAATGCATTACTTCATGCCGGACAAAAACCCGAAAAAAAAGAAAAACACTTCAAAAAAAAATATATGTATAATATTTTCTTTTATTATCATTTACTTCCTCAGACCCTAATATAACCCAAAAAGGGTCCAATCCAAAAACAAATAAATATTTTCTCTCGCCTCCCAATCCCACCCCTCCAACAAAAAAGTGGGAACTTGAGAATCATCCACGCAAACAACCCAACACATCTCAAAACATTCACAAAGAGAGGAGAAAAAAAATAAATAAAAAAAGGAAATAAATCACTCATCCATTCAATACCCAAACCATCATCTCACCAACAAAATTCGACCAATCATTCTCTACACACAACCACTAAAATCTTACATATTGAGAAAAACAGCTTACTCTGAGGGAATTTCGAAATTCATCCAGATCTGTCTTTTTTACCTCCTCGGGAAGTTTGTTCCAGACAGCCGGGCCATAAAAACGGATAGAAAATGTAGACCTTGTTGTTACAGGGAACTGGATTTGTATTGAATGGGCATTTTTTGTCTCATACCTCTGTTGAGCTTCAGTAAAGATTTGAGAAACATGCAGGTATCAGGTTATTAAAACTTTTAAACATGAATAATGCCGTGTAAAACTTAACTAGGCCGAACAGTGGCAGAATCTTGATACCGTCGTATTGCCTTCGAACTGAGTCAGAACCTCGCATTCCAGATAAAACACGAATAGCTTTATTTTGTAGAACCCTCAGTGGCAGTAGATAAGTATTAAATATCGCTGACCATACGCTTACACAATATAACAAATGCGGATGAACTAGCGAGAAATACAGCATTCTTAAAATTTTAGGAGGGAAAAATTGTTTCCGTTTCCACAGCATTCCAACATTCCTGGCAATTTTTTTACTCAGTAATTCAATATGAGGTTTAAACATAAGACACTCGTCAACTTGGACACCAAGATATTGGACATAACTATGTCTCTGGATATATCCACTTTCTAGTTGAATACCAGGGATCCAAGGATAGTAATTAGTACTTCTTCCATATAGAATAAATTTACTTTTACTATGATTCAAACATAATTTATTTACACGCATCCATCTTTCAATAAAACTCATTCCTGTATTTAAAAGCAGAAATAAATCTGCCTCAGTCACAGCTGCCACAGAATACTGCGTGTCATCAGCGAAGCTAAGAAATATCATCTTTGACCTTCTGTACCGTGAGCAAAATATGATATATTTAAAAAACAAAAAAATAATGTTCCTTCTTTCTAAAGATAATTCCAACTTCCTCTAATTAAAGTTAAATCTAGTTTCAAAAAAATAAAAGTCCTTAATCAGCAAAGAGAAAGATTGCATCTTAGCCTCAGACAAAGAACGGCGCTATCCAGCTTTGAATTTCGCCGTGAAGAGTGGTAATAAAAAAACTACAAAATACAATGTTTTCGCAGGAAGTCTAAGTTATAAGAGTGTGCAAACGTTTAAATCATCAAAAATATTTAAGACAGATTATTGGACGGAGGGTTTGGCCCACCTCAGGACTTAGGCCAATCGTGGGGTAGCTCCCACGGCACATGATCAGGACTTAGGATATATAGTGAAGAATAGTGTTTTTCGTGCTCTTATCATTATTATCGACAGAATTATATTGGCATTCAAGCATTGCAATTCAAATTATTATGCAGTCATTGTAGAGACTTGGTTATTATATGCCGTCAATTGAAGTGAGCCCTGTTGTGCACCTAAAATGTAAGTTACAATAAATCTATAGCTTTTCTATCTGTGTTTATTTTATTTTATGTGTCTGTTTCTAGTCACACGACAGGTAATTAGTTTGCATGTCTCTAAGGTACTTTCCCAGAGGATTCTGATCTCCAGATAGATTGAGGAAAAGAGGTCACATTTATATGGCTACGCATTTTATTTTCTCTCAATAATTGAAGGTGGCGCGGTCATAAATTTACTTCACTACCCATTGCTAAGGCGCGATCATAAACTGATTTTTCTCATTATTTTTATAGCTTGCCTAGCTTGCCAACTCTTCCGGGGTTCACGGCCCTAAAGCATAGTATTACATTTGACGCGGTCAATCTTCATTACCGCAATTGTCTCAGTCTATAAAATTTTATCGCTACAAATGGCGCGTTGGAAATAGGAGAAAATCATGCGAACTAATAAGGCTGTGAACCTTGTAATCTAAATTTAATCCTTGGAAAGATACAGACATATAAGAAAAGTGATTAGACCTATTGCCGCTAAGCTATTACAGGAAAACCCTTTAGAACATCTCATAGGAGATAATGGCCTCCCCCAAAATAGGTTAGGTGAAATAATAAATTTATTTTGAGTTAATTCAAACGCAAAAAAAAATGTCAGACGACCTAGACGATTTAATAATGGCGCAAAAGATGGTCGCAAAAAATATAGAAATAGCAAAGTCTATCCCGCAGTACAACGGACAGTCAGATATCGTTGAATTTCATATCCAATTGGTCCAGTTTGTAGAGTTAACAAAAACAAAGCTAGAAACGTTAGTCGACATACTTCTATTACGATTAAAAGGCCAGGTTTTAACCTTTCTAAAGCAGATTGAACATACCTTAGGTGACGACGCCAGTTTGCCAATAAATACGGTGGACAAATTGTTAACGGCATTTAAAGATAGATTTATCGAAACCAGTTCCATAAATAAATTAAAACATGGAATGGTGTGCTTTGACTATTCACAAAATATAAGAGAATATCTTGATAATATCCGCATTTCAGTAGAGGCAAAATACGGAAGAGGTTCAGGACAACTGTATGAAAAAGTCATACTAAATACTTTTTGCAAGGGCTACCCCCAAACCTATATAGAATATCCAAAAATATTCAGACGTTGGATCTTGCAGTTCAGGAAGTAGATCGATTGATCAAAGTTGATACGATGGTCGCAAATCACAGTAAAGCAAAAATAAATAGCCTAGGCGATTCAAACGCGAACCTAATCTTCAAGGGCGATCAGGCGTCTCCCAATTTCTTTTCAAGCGATAACTCCCCAGTGCCACAAAGAAATAAAATGCAAGAACCCGCTAGTCAGAAAACAGTACGTTTTCAGCCTGTCAAACAATCTAATTATGTAAATAACCATACAATAATAAGATGCTAAATTTATAATCGACCTGGACACATCGCGAAGGAGTGCCGTTATGTCCCCAATAGCACATCAAGAATTGCTGTTGGCAGTATGCAAAATTATGGCAACCATTTGTTCGGAAGAACAAATTTTAGTGCCGGTGGTGCACTAGGCTATAGCAATGGAAGATTGCACCAATCAGTACCTTACAACGCGTACCAACCAAACTTGTATAAACCTCCCCCCAGTAGACAAATTAATTACCAATTCGAAAACCCAAATACTCGCCAAAGACAATATAATGCGAGAATGATATATAGAAATCAGGAAAATTTGCCGACGGAAAATAAAAACTTTTCAAGCCAGCGGCATTGACAGTCAGTACCAGCAAATAGCACTGACACAACGCATCCAAGTTACCATAATGATATGCGGAGAAAACAGAAAGATGTAAATCAATCAAACATACCTATGGAATCTCATATGTCTGAATATCCGTTGCAGGCACCGACGCATGAAATAAATCCTAAGGGAAACGTTTCAGGCCCCTCGGAAATATAAATTGGACCCAGAGAGTGTCCAGAATATTTTATAGGTCTAAAACAATAGTAGTACCGTCTTGTAGTGATAGTAATAATAAGTTACCAATATTTAATGATTTTTGTGTGGCAAATATTTACTTTAAGGCTTTGATTGGCTCTGGTGCTACTGCGAACATTATAAACTCATGCGTATTTGATATGTTGCCTCCCCATATTAGACAACAAAGAAATTTTAATAATACCAATCTAACTAGCGTGACAGGGCATAAATTGGATGCAAGAGGTTCAATTCACCTAGACATAAAATGGGATAATATAATCTTTTCGACAAATTTTATAATATGCGATAACTTTCTGTATGAAGCAATTATAGGTGCAAATTTTTTAAGGTGTAATAGAGTACTATTAGACGTAACGAACGAAAGGTTTGTCTAACCGGATAAAGTAGGAGAAGGAATATCTACCTTAAGAAATTGTAACAGAGACTACGAAGACAATCTAACAATAAATAAAATTTCTGGCGGTATAATGTCACATCCTTTTGAACCTTGTGTCTTGCAAGGAGTAAAAAGAATAGTCAGAAACTTGATCAATTATTCTGAAAGACATTGAAGAGATGAAGTAAATTTAAAAAATAAGGGTATTGAATCTGCGAAAACAAAAATAGGAGATATGCGACAGTACAGGTCAAACGAAATAAAAAAAAATAGCGGAATTATGGAAAAACATAGTAAAACCCAACGTGACGCCGCAAGATGCCGCAATGGCGCAGCATAGCGCCAGTATGACAATGAAAATAAATAAGTATGACAATGTATGACAATGAAAATAGACAATGAAAATAAAGAACAATATTACGGATTCACGATAAGGAAAACAAAAGTCCCTCCCAAAACGATGCAAAGAATTCAAATATCACAGATGATGGAACCAGTGGATAGCAAATCTGAAATATGGTTTGCGACCCAATCAAAGGAGATTCCTGAAAATCTGCTATGCGAAGAACAGATTATATCTTACGACAAAGGAGAAGGTTTTAAATGGGTAACTAATAACAACGAAAATGACACAATTACAATAAAAAAGGGGACGTGTTTAGTTCAAATCCAAGTTATCTCTGAAAATGATTTAAATGGATGAGAGAATTCCAATATAAACCTTGTTAACGGCATTAAAACCTCAAATAAAAATTACACTCTATCCAGCTTGGCATTCCTAAACAAGTTTAATATGGATCTTATTATGGATGTAAATCTTAAGAAAAAATTGTGCTAAGTACTCTGGAATTTTAAAGTTGTATTTTCCGCATCTGAAGATGATATCGGACTGATACCGTTTTATGATCACTCAATTTTAACGACTGGTAATTCCGTAGCAAAACAGCCATATCGTGTGCTGTATAAGCACAAAGAATGGTTAAAAAATAAAATCCATGAATTAGAAAAAAATTAAATTATACGCCCCAGTATAAGTCCGTATTCTGCACCAGTAATCTTGGTACCAGAAAAGAATGGTGATCTTAGACTTGTAGTAGATTATAGAGCCCTCAATAAACAAGTAGTTAGCGATAAGTTTCCTTTACCAATAATAGATGAAATTCTTGACTCAATTTCAAGCAAAAACAAAGTTTTTACTTCTTTGGACCTCACCCAAGGCTATCACCAAGTGAAAATAGCCGAAAAAGATGTCCATAAAACTGCATTTTCAACGGCTGAATGTGGTTCATATGAACACTTAAGAGTACCTATTGGACTTAAAACAAGTTCGAGCGCGCTATGTAGACCCTTATTACACCTGTCTAGAGGATTAAAGAATATCATTCATTTTGTTGATGATGTTATATGCGTGGGAGAAAACGCTGAACAACACTTAGCAACATTATCTAAGGTGTTCGAGAAGTTCAGACAGGGCAATTTAAAATGCCGGAACGAAAAAGTAAATTTATTTCAACCAAAAATTAAATTTTTAGGAGTAGTAGTAACACAAGGAGAGATATCCCCAGACCCTGATAAAATAAAATGTGTTGAAAACCTCAAACCCTTTAGAACTATGAAAGAATTAAGAGAAATTTTAGGTCTTACTGGCTACTTCAGAAAATTTGTGCGCAATTAAGCCCAAATTGCAAAACTCCTCACGGAATTAACTAAAGGGAACTCCCAAAATGTTACCTGGTCCCAGGAAGCTCAAACTTCCCTATACTGTCTCAAAAAGGCACTCACTTCTGAACCAATATTATCACTTCCTGATTTCGAAAACGGACAATTTGTGGTCAAAACCGATGCTAGTTCAAAGGGCATTGGCGCTCTTCTTTCTCAAATAATCCCGGTAGAAAACCCTAATCCTCTAGAGGGAACGCCTAAACAAAAACAAATAGAAAAAATTATATGCCATTCGAGTAGAACTTTATCAAAAGGCGAAAGTAGTTATTTCGCCACAAACTTAGAATTATTATCTATAATCCACCACTTGAACAAATTTTGACACTATTTAATCAGTAGAAAATTTATACAATGATCAGACCATAAAAGCTTGCAGTACCTGCGCACATTTAAAAACCCCACGGGAATTCTAGCTAGATGGATTATGAAAATTCAAGATCGGGATTACGAATTTGAATATTTAAAAGGTAAACAAAATACAGCTTCTGACTTTTTGAGTAAATACCCATAAAATATTCTGTCGGAAGCTGAAGAAAAGGAAGTTTACGCTATCAATGCTAAGAGCAAACATAAATGTAAGAAAAACAAAGTCAAAGACACAGTAAAAGAAAATAAGGTTAACTATTGTACCCTGTCTTTAGAAAATTTAAAAAGAAATCAAAAAAAGGACGCATTGTGTGTATCACTTATTAATTATTTTGTGAATGACGATGCGTTACCAGATAAATTCAAAACTCTTAGAAAAGAGATAGACAATATTTCTTATGATCTTGATGAAGAAATACTAAGTAGAATCGTGACCGTTGAGACAAAAAGAAACCAAACATTAATTATACTTGTATTACCCCAAAACTTAATAATATCTGCCTTCAAATATTTTCATTCAGATACAGGTAAGCACTTAGGAGTAACAAAAACCTTTCATAAATTGAAACAATATTTTTAAGTGCCGTCGGCATTAACAAAACTTAAGGAATTTTTAAGTACATGCGAAGCGTGTAACTTAAGAAAAAAACCCCAAGCTTATCCTAATCCTCCAATGGGAAGGGTCCCCGTAGCAAAATACCCCTTCGATATTGTCTCATTTGACTTATATGGAACCAGCGGAGGCTTGCCTGTTTCCAACAGAGGCCATACTTGTATTCTTTCAGTTATAGACCAATTTTCCGGATTTACTCAAGGTGCTTACGCCACCAGTAAGGCATTAGCGAAATTATTTTTAAAATTTGGCATTCCAAATAAAGTTTTAAGTAACAACGGAAGCAATTTTGTTTCAAAAGTAACAAAAGACTTAATGAGTTTTCTTAATATAGACAAATTGGTGACATCTCCTTATCACCCACAAGCTAATGGTAAAATAGAAATTAGGCATAAAATATTTTAAATTTTAATAAGCATTTATAAAAAACACAACACACACGACTGGAATCAATTCTTACCTTATTTAACTAACGTAATCAACACTGCTTATTCAGAAACAACCAAAGACAATCCATTTTATTTACTTTTTGGTCGTGATTTTAGAATCCCGTATAATGAGATTATTGAATCTCGGCAGTATTATAATTACTCGGAGGATTACAAACAAGAATTCATAAATAGGATGAGGAAAACTTACAAAATAGTTAGCCAAGAGTTGGAAAAATTTAAAATGAACCAAGAGCCAAGAAACAAACCCAAAGTCAAGGAGAGTATAGATTTCAAAATAGGAGACTGCGTCTACCTAAAGAACGAGGCAAAAACGGAAGGCAAAAAAGTTTCCAACAAATATTCTGGACCGTACTGAATAGTCAAAAAGTACGAAAACGATTATACGTTTAAAATGGTGAACCCCGATAGTGGAAGAACATACAAAGCACATGTTAGCCGAATAAAAAGAGCAGAATTTCCGGAAAGATGGGTACCACGTCCCTCGTCTACTGATTCGTCAGATGCAGAAAATGAGCTCCCTAAATCAAGATTGGCAGAGCTAAAACCCATTAATTTCAAGCAAGACTATTTCGAGGATGAGAGCGATGAGGAAAATTTTGAAGAATTTTTAGCTATGAAAAATTTATTTGTTCCTAAAGGAAAATCTCTACTACCAGAGAGAGTAAAAACGCCAAAAGATTCAAAAATTTCATCATCAGAGAGCGTGGGAGAATTAAATTATACAATATATCCAAAAACCCAATTTTTCCCTCAAAACCAAACTTTTGATTCCTCTCAAAGCTCTCAAGAATCTTTTAAATCTCCAGAGCTGAAAACTCAAAGCGAGAACTTCGAAAATAAACCTTCTACTTTCAGAGGAGTAGAAATTTACGAAGTAAGAGCAGGTGATACCTCAAAAAGTGCCACCTCTAAAAGTTCTAATCGGGATTCGTCGGAAACCAGTTCCCAAGAGTCTGACGGCGAATTAGACCATATGGTAGTTAAAGAAATAGGGAAATCAAAATCGACTTCAGCAGCTGCACACGCGAAAGAAACAAAACTAAAAGGGCAAGAATTTTTGAAAAAACAATAACAAAAGTTTTATCTCATTTCGTTATAAAAAAATAAATAGAAAAAAACACAAGAAATAGAAGAAAAAGTAACAATAACGTCAGATAGAACGGTTTAAAAATTAGACGGATTGATAAAACCATAAAAATACAAAAAAAGGGATTTTAATTAATAGACGTCATAAAGGAATAATAATTAAAAAAAAACTTTTAATTCACGAGTAAAAATTACACAATTATAAAAAATGCTGTAGAAAAATTTTGTTCAACGTATATCATGGCTTCGCATGAATCAAAACCGTCTGATACCGTCTGTTCAACATATATCAGTTCCCGAAAACAAATTCTAATAAAAAAGTTGCATATTATTAATTCGTATAATTTCCTGTAATCTAAGAAGTCTACCCGTTTCATTCCAGTACGATGTATCCAGTCCAACTGAAAGAAGCCTTGATAGGAAGTACTAAGCGAGAAATATTCATACACCTTAGAAATGATCTTTGGTTATTTTCTGTTCCAAGAGAAATGCTTGGACCTATGTCTTGTTACAATAATACAGAAAGAATAGACCCAAGTTACAAAACAAAATTACTGTTTCAAAATGTGGGGACGATAACCATAAAAAACGGACGTCGACTTATAACTAAAGAGGCAACTATTCGAACGCCGTTAATTACTACGAGCACAAAGATAATAAGTCCTAAAATAATTAATTTCAAGGCAATTAACCTGTCGTACACTATTCCCAATATAGAAAATGAGGAAATGAAAACTTCAATATGGTCCAAAATAGAAAAAAATAAAGGGGCATTAAAGCTTACAAAAATAAGAGAAGCATTAGACTCCCAGATTCCCCTATTTACAAATGAAGACCAAAGATTAACGTATGTGGATAATAGATACCGAATATTCTCATCCAATTTCTGGTGGAACATACTACTAACCGTATGTTTTGTGTTCGCAATTTCCCTGACCATGAGATTCTTACTGACTTATAATTATATAAAAATCATGAGACTAAGAAGGCGAAAGCCAAGAGAAGAACACACGGAAAGGGCTGAAATACAGAAGTTAAACCCGGAACCCCATGAGAACGTCTAAGCCAAAAAAAAGGGAAGACATTAGAAAACGAGTGGGTTTAGAGGTCTTCATTCGTCCTTGCTATGTCTTGCTCCCTTATGGTAGTGTCGTTTACGTAAAACCGTGCGGTTACGACGCTCCAACATGCGTTTCGTAAAAATCACGGACGTGCGTGAACAATGCAGGCATGAAATATGTTGTGAAATCAGATCTTAAATTGGATAATGCAACATAAATTATGCTTGAAGGATTGTTTTAAATCTAAGGGAGAATTAAATAAGTGTTAAAGAATTGAATAAGCTTTGTATCGTTATTTCCTTTCTCAAAACAAATTTGAAGACATCTCTGTTTTAGATTTCCCAATGGGAATTATACGCATATGAAACCAACATGATAATAATGTCGTTTTATTATAACTAATGTTATGTAGTAATATCAGTGTATATTTTTATATTATCTTTTAGGGTAATCTTCACCCTAAAATGCACCTAATCGTATCGTTTATTTTGTATTAAGATTAATTGATTTTAAAGAACGTGTGATTCTTCCTCGTTATTTTTATTACAGGAAGTGGATTGACATATTGGATATCGATCATTACAATGAGTTGTCCAGCCCAGATAGAACCTAGTAGCATCTATTTTCATCATATCTGAACCAACGAAGAGTACTCACCATACACTCTAGGCAATTTTAATCCCAGCTTCGTCTACGAATACAACAGTTAACGTTGTTTCCTCGACCACGAACCATATTACGTATCAGGTAACATTATATTTGAATCTCAGTATACAGTGCAGTATCGAATTATATAATCACATACATTCTGAGAACCCTATCGACCAGTACAAGATATAAGTACATAAATATCGCCTTGGATAATCATTATGGACCCATATACCATATGACCGTATAGTTATGATATTTGATGACCCCAAAAATTATTTATGTGTCACAGACTCACGCGTCGAATCCCTTTCAACCATCTCTCGGAATCCATCCAATCCCCTCTGTGTGGAAAGTTCATATCTCTGTTAAATGTTAAGAGATAATTTCTGAAAAATGGACCTGGAAACCAAAATTAACCCCAGTGACCAACCCCTCAGTGACAATATACCCCTCCCACAAGTTAAAGACAATATGTTGAAGGAGTCACTATAGTTTGATGTTGACCTGTTCCAAATCCAAACTTTAATTCCCCTGTGATTAACCTAGGAATCACCTCAAAGGTTAATAGACGCAAGCCATGAACTAACCATTTTATAAGAGAACTGTGATCCCTAATTGCACGAATGAACAATTTTATACGAGAAATACATTCTCTATGTGCCTTAAAATATCCCAAAAATGACATGCTGAGAAGAACATAAACGCACTCCCGGTGTTCGACCCCTTAATGATAAGGCACCATATGCACTGTCAAAAAGCAAGTGAGAAAGAACTCTGATAGCACATTCCCACACCTGTAGTTGGAATCATCATCTCCTAATTGACAATTAGAGAAAGCTCGTCGTGTGAACACAATCATGCTCGAACTATTCCATGAAGAAACTATATTGTAAGTGCTTTAAAAATTTTGCCAAGACGAAAGGAGTGAAGGACAATAATTTACAACAGAAGGATTGAGTACGCTAAAGACTCGAAGGTGATGAAATAAGTGTGAATTTACATATGTTACTTCTTAATATCTTTGATAACTCAAAAATTCCAATATTCTATCATTGATATTACATAGCAAACATCCCCTGTGAAAGTGTTTTAATATTACCAGTGAACATGGTAAACCCAATATTGTGTGTTTTAAATCGTTCTTATATATAGTGTTAGATGTTCATATAGAGCTATGTTTAGCGTTGTCGTGCTATTCATTTAATGTTGCGTAGATAGAAAGAAGTGTGCCCTATAGACAGCGAAATAAAAAAAAACTTGTAAAAGGTGAATTCTAAAAAAAAATCTTATGTAAAGGTAGAATAGCCCCAACCTTGTTGGAAAGTTAAAAATAATCAGTGTTAGATGTAGAAAAAAATCTTTAGTATAGTAGCTAGGCTAGAACCATGAATAATCTTAGTCCGGTAGATGAATTTTAGATATGGATATAGAATAAAACAAGAAAAGTAATAGAGAAAATTTTTAGCACTCCTGATTAAGCCAAAATAAAAATAGGAAATAATACAATATCAATCAAAATTATGTAAGATAAATAGTTAATAAATTGCGATCCTTTCAAAAGCCCAAAGGCAAGCAAGTCCTAATGACGGGACGTCATTAAATAATGGGAAGGGTAATATGTACCGTGAGTAAAATATGATATATTTAAAACACAAAAAAATAAAGTTCCTTCTTTCTAATGATAATTCCGACTTCCTCTAATTAAGTTTAAATCTAGTTTCAAAAAAAAGAAAAGTTCTTAATCAGCAAAGAGAAAAATTAAATCTTATCGTCAGACAAAGAACGGCGCTATCCAGTTTTGAATTTCACCGAAAAGAGTGGTAATAAAAAAACTAGAAAATACAATGTTTTTGCAGGAATTCTAAGTTATAGGAGTGTGTGAACGTCTAAATCATCAAAAATGTTTAAGACAGATTATTGGACTGAGGGTTTGGCTCACCTCTGGACTTAGGACAATCATGGGATAGCTCCCACGGCACATGATCAGGACTTAGGATATATAGTGAAAAATAGTGTTTTTCGTGCTCTTATCATTATTATCGACAGAATTATATTGACATTCAGGCATTGCGATTCAAATTATTATGCAGTCATTGTGGAGACTTGGTTATTATTTGCCGTCAATTGAAGTGAGCCCTGTTGTACACCAAAATGTAAGTTACAATAAATCTATTGCTCTTCTATTTGTGTTTATTTTGTTTTATATGTCTGTATCTAGCCACACGACAGGTAATTAGTTCGTATGTCTCCAAGGTACGTTCCCATGAATCTGATCTCCAGATAGCTCGAGGAAAAGAGGTTACATTTATATGGATACACATTTTATTTTCTCTCAATAATTGAGGGTGGCACGGTCATAAATTTACTTCACTCCCCATCGCTGTGGCGCAGACCTTGATGGCACAATCTTTAGCGCAATAAGCGGCGCTATTGGAGAACTTATAAGGTGTAAGTTCGCAGTCTTAAGGCACAATATCACATTCGACGAAGTCAATCTTTATTACCGCAATCGTCACAGTCCTTTCTTTTATCGCTACACTTCTAGCTGCAGGTCCCACATGACTAAATATCCTTTTAAGACACGCATTCAAATCATTAATATAGATTAAAAACAACAAGAGTCCAAGCACAGAACCCTGTGGTACTCCATATCTCACATTCATATAATCAAAATTAACACTCCCAACCCCAACACACTGTTTCCTTCCACTCAAAAAAGACAAAATCAAACTATGAAAATTACCACTAAAATCGGCATGCTCTAATTTTGATAATAATACACTATGGTCAACAGAGTCGAATGCTTTCATAATGTCCAGAAATATAGACGCAACTTTCAACCCCGCATCCGACGAATCATTGCCAAATGTTGTTAAAAAAGCAAAGCTTGCTCTGTTGACATCCCATGACGAAATCCGAACCAAGTAGGGTCAAAATAGGAAATTTTATTTAAAAAATCCAACATTCTTATATAACTATGACTTTCAAATAGTCGTTATACTAGTTGGAGAAGTGATATCTCTTTGTTCTTATTCATATCATTCTTTTCAACACTCTTAATCACGGTTATAAAATAAGCAATTTTCAAACAATCCGGGTAATCTTCACTCTTAAAACAGGAATTAATCAAATACAGTAGGTGACCTGAAATAATAGAGAAAACTGAACGAAGAATTCTAACACTGAAAAAATTCGACCAAGCTGCTGTATTCTTCACTGACTTCACCGTCGTCTCAAGCTCGGCAAGAGTCACTGGTCTGAAGAATATAGAGACTTCAGCTGCCTTACCGAGAAAATCATTATAAGAGCCATCACTGGGTGACTGCACAACACTATCAGATACACTCTTACCAATATCTGTAAAATTTGCACACATTTTATTAGCAACTTGATTATCCGAGTGAGCATCAGGAATGTCAGAGATAGTCGGGGAATCACGAGGGTTCACTACCAACTTGATGATTCTCCACGTTTTCGCAGCATTGCCTTCTGCTTCTTTAAATTTATTTTCAAAGTAGAGCTTTATAGCCTGTCTTAGAAGGGTGTTAAGATTTATATTATAACTTTTGTAAATTTATTTATCTGATTGAAATCCAGCTTTAGTAGATCTTTCATAGAATTCTTGTCTTTTATCCATCGATTTAAAAAGCGCTTTCGATATCCATGGTGTCTTTGCAATATCATAACGTGTACGCTTTTGTTCGAACTCTAGACTTTCATAGAACATCTGAATCAGTTTATCATACCATTTACCAAATTTATCATTAACACAATCAGTACCATCAAGGCATTCAAATGACTGATTCGTAAGTTTAGTCCTATGTTTATATATAGCTTTCTTATCAATTATAGGCTGTTTAACTCCACTCATACCATCTCCTTGACGACAACAAGTAATAGCTGCACGGATCACAATAGCACAGTGATCGGAAAAACTAAACTAATAACTAAACTAAACTTCAAGTCTAACTAAAACTCTAAGCAAAGACTCTAAGCTAAAGCTCTTAACTAGAACTAAACTTCAACTCTAACTAAAACTCTAAGCTAAAACTCTACTCAAGCTATAACTAAAACTCAACTAAAACTAAACTAAACTAGAACTCTAAGCTAAAACTATAAAGTAAAACTAAACTAAACTAAACATCAACTCTAACTAAAACTCTAAGCTAAGACTTTAAGGTAAAACTCTTAACTAAATCTAAACTAAACTAGAACTCTAACAAAACTCTAAGCTAAGACTGTAAGCTAAAAACTCTAAACTCTTAACTATAACTAAACTAAACTTCAACTCTAACTAAAGCTCTAGGCTAAGACTCTAGGCTAAAACTCTAAACTCTTAACTAAAACTAAACTAAACTACAACTTTAACTAAAACTCTAAGCTATGACTCTAAGGTAAAATACTAAACTCATAACTAAAACTAAACTAAACTAGAACTCTAACAAAAACTCTAAGCTAAAACTCTAAACTCTTAACTATTACTAAACTAAACTTTAACTCTAACTAAAACTCTAAGCTAAGACTCTAAGCTAAAACTCTAAATTCTTAACTATAACTAAACTAAACTTCAACTCTAACTAAAACTCTAAGCTAAGACTCTAAGGTAAAACAAAACTCATTACTAATACTAAACTAAACTAGAACTCTAACAAAAATTCTAAGCTAAAACTCTAAACTCTTAACCATTACTAAACTAAACATTAACTCTAACTAAAACTCTAAGTTAAGACTCTAAGCTAAAACACTAAATTCTTGGCTAAAACTAAGCTAAACTAGAACTTCAACAACAACTTTAAGCTAAGACTCTAAGTTAAAAACTCTAAACTTTTAACGAAAACTAAACTAAAATTCTAACAAAAACTCTAAGCTAAGACTCTAAGCTAAAACTCTAAACTCTTAACTAAAACTAAAGTAAACTTCAACTCTAACTAAAACTCTAAGCTAAGACTCTATGGTAAAACTCCAAACTCTTAACAAAAACTCTAAGCTAAGTCTCTAAGATAAAACACTTAACTCTGAACTAGAACTGAACTAAACTATAACTTTAACTAAAACTATAATTTAAAGCTTTAAGCCATGACTAGAAAACTCTAACTATAGCTAAGACTAAATCTCTGAACTCTTAACTAAAAGTTACCTGCACTACAAATTCAACTAAAACTATAAGATGGGACTCTAAATTAAAACTCTAAATTCTTAACTATAACTAAACTAAACTTCAACTCTAACTAAAGCTCTAAGCTAAGACTCAAAGCTAAAACTCTAAACTCTTAAATAAAACTAAACTAGAACTCTAATAAAAACACTAAGCTAAGACTGTAGGCTAAATCTCTAAGCTATTATCTGAAACTAAAATAAAGTAGAACTCTAACTTAAACTCTAAGCTAAGACTCTAGGCTAAAACTCTAAACTCTTAACAAAGACAAAACTAAACTTCAACTCTAACTAAAACTCTAAGCTAAGACTCTAAGCTAAAACTATAAAGTGAAACTAAACTAAACTTCAACTCTAATTAAAATTCTAAGCTAAGACTCTAAGGTAAAACTCCAAACTCTTAACTAAAATTAACTAAACTAGAACTCTAACTAAAATTCTAATCTAACAATCTAAGCTAAAAACTCTAAACTCTTAACTATAACTAAACTAAACTTCAACTCTAATTAAAGCTCTAAGCTAAGACTCTAGGCTAAAACTCTAAACTCTTAACTATAACTAAACCTAACTTCAACTCTAACTAAAGCTCTAAGCTAAGACTCTAAGCTAAAACTCTTAACTCTAAAACTAAAACTAAACTAAACTAGAACTCTAAAAAAAACTCTAAGTTAAGACTCTAAGCTAAAACTCTAAACTCCTATCTATTACTAAACGAAACTTCAACTCTAACTAAAACTCTAAGCTAAGACTCTAAGCTAAAACGCTAAACTCTTAACTAAAACTAAACTAAACTAGAACTTCAACAAAAACTCTAAGATAAGACTCTAAGCTAAGACTCTAGGCAAAAACTCTAAACTCTTAACTAAAAGTTAACTAAACTATAACTTTAAATAAAACTCTAAGCTATGACTCTAAGTTAAAACTCTAAATTCTTAACTATAACTAAACTAAACTTCAACTCTAACTAAAACTCTAAGCTAAGACTCTAGGCTACAACTCTAAACTCTTAACTAAACTAAACTAGAACTCTAACGAAAACTCTAAGCTAAGACTCTAGGCTAAAACTCTAAACTCTTAACTAAAACTAAACTAAACTAGAGCTCTAACTAAAACTCTAAGCTAAGACTCTAGGCTAAAACTCTTAACTATAACTAAACCAAACTTCAACTCTAACTAAAACTCTAAGCTAAGACTCTAAGCTAAAACTATAAAGTAAAACTAAACTAAATTAAACTTCAAACTTCAACTGTAACTAAAACTCTAAGCTAAGACTCTAAGGTAAAACTCTAAACTCTTAACTAAAATTAAATAAACTAAGAACTATAACAAAAATTCTAAGCTAACACTCTAGGCTAAAAACTCTAAACTCTTAACTGTACCTAAACTAAACTTCTGCTCTAACTAAAACTCTAAGCTAAGACTCTAAGTTAAAACTCTCAACTCTTAACTATAACTAAACCTAACTTCAACTCTAAGTAAAACTCTAAGCTAAGACTCTAAGGTAAAACTCTAAACTCTTAACTAAAACTAAACTAAACTAGAACTCTAACAAAAACTCTAAGTTAAGACTCTAATCTAAAACTCCAAACTCTTAACTACTACTAAACTAAACTTCAGCTCTAGCTAAAACTCTAAACTAAGACTCTAAGCTAAAACACTAAACTCTTAACTAAAACTAAACTAAACTAGAACTTCAACAAAAACTCTAAGCTAAGACTCTAAGCTAAAACTCTAAACTCTTAACTAAAACTAAAGTAAACTTCAACTTAAAAAAAAACTCTAAGCTAAGACTCTAGGCTAAAACTCTCAACTCTTAACTATAATTAAACTAAACAAGAACTCTACCAAAAACTCTAAGTTAAGACTCTAAGGTAAAACTCTAAACTCTTAACTATAACTAAACTAAACTTGAACTCTAACAAAAACTCTAAGCTAAGACTCTAAGGTAAAACTCTAAACTCTTAACTAAAACTAAACTAAACTAGAACTTCAACAAAAACTCTAAGCTAAGACTCTAGGCTAAGACTTTATACTAAAACTCTAAACTCCTAACTAAAACTTAACTAAACTACAACTTTAACTAAAACTCTAAGCTATGACTTTAAGCTAAAACTCTAAATTCTTAACTATACCTAAACTAAACTTCAACTCTAACTAAAACTCTAAGCTAAGACTCTAAGGTAAAACTACAAAATCTTAACTATAACTAAACTAAACTAGAACTCTAACAAAAACTCTAAGCTAAGACTCTAAGCTAAAACTCTAAAATCTTAACTGTAACTAAACTAAACTACAACTCTAACAAAAACTCTAAGCTAAGACGCTAAGGTAAAACTTTGAACTCTTAACTATAACTAAATTAAAACTCAAATCTAAATAAAACTAAGCTAAGACTCTAGGCTAAAACTCTATGCCAATGGGTTAAAGAAAAAAAGAAAAAAATGTTGGATAATTTCTAAGTCTAAAAAATTTAGTCCGAAAAAACTTTAAAAAAATTCAAAAAAGGAGGGAGGAAGGGAGGGGCTCGGGGGACTTTGGCAGAGCGGGGGGCTTTTAGGAGCCCGGAGGGGGTCTTTGAGGGTTTGGGGGGATCGGGGGGCCTTTGGGGGCTCGGGGGGCCTTTGGGGGCTCGGGGGCCTTTGGGGGATCGGGGGGCCTTTGGGGGCCGAGGAGCCTTTGGGGGCCGGGGGGCCTTTGGGGTTGCCGGGGGCCTTTGGGGGCCCAGGGGTCCTTTGGGGTCCGGGGGCCCTTTGGGGTTGGGGTAGGGGGGCCCTTTGGGGTTGGGGTAGGGGACATGCCACATTGTTCAAATGGAACTTGTGTATAATAACGACCACAGAGTTTCACCCCAATCATCTTCTAAATCATCTTCTAAAATGTCTCAAACGGTTTCGCCCAAATAATCCCCTAAAATGTCTCACACGGTTTCGCCCAAATAATCCCTAAACGTAGTTTCTGCGTGTTCCTTTTGTTTTGACATCCCTGCGCTTTCACATTTGAAATTTCTAGGAAACCATTTTCTGCGTTAATCTCTTCATCTCATAGGTGTTCCTAGCTACACTATTATGGTTTCGATAGAATATTAATTTATCCCTCTGACCTAAAGATCGGAGAAGCCCTATTTAAAATTAGAATATTACTTTATATCTGTCACGTAAGATCAGAGATGCCATTTTGAAAAATAGAATTTCTATCTCTTTAGAATCCCGTATAATTCCTAGGAAACAAGGGATGTTATTTCGAATTCCCCTTTCGTAGATCTATAATTACCATCGATTATACAAATCAATTTCTCAGAAATTCTGTCCCCTTCTCTTATGCAATCAATTTCTCGGAAATCCTCTCCCCTCTTGTCCTAGTCGATTACGCAATCAAGCTATACATTCCCCGACCGATTATGTAAATCAAGTTCTCGGAAATCCACTTCCCCCTCTTGTCCTAGATCAATACATCTCTTCCCCTGTTAATACTCATGTGCAAACTTCACCCCAGTGTCATTACACCTAGACAAACAACAACAAATCAATTGACCTTGACCCCATTAGACTCGATCGATAATCCTTGAATAAATTATATCCCATCAGCGTTTTACTAAATTGTAAATGGCAGCACACGGGCCCCGTAGGGCTGGTATCCCTTCTCCTAGTCACAGACATTGAGAGAAAAATTGATGATTACCAAAAAAAATCATTTAGAAACAAAAGCATGTATAAACTGTATATACTGCTCTATTAGAACTACAAATTAATTGCGTTTACATAGGATTATCTATCATTAACAAATTTTGGCTTAAAATTTATAAATTTATTTAAAAATTTTGCTTGTAATACTTAGTAGGTTATTTGAACGAAATTCTTAGAAAAATCTTTGGGCCATCGGCTTGATTTTAGTCCAAAATTGTTCTATGCAATTAAATAGTAATAATATATTTCTTGATGAGTGTAGGTAGCTGGGATAATTTCAGGTGACTTGGTGTTGTGGGAAGTTGTTGGTAGTAGTAATAGTCAAGGCTGTTTTCATGGGAAGGATTGAAATGTTTAAATTTCCCCAAGCGAAATGTTTGTCAAACTCGTGAAAACATAATGAAAATGCATAAAAATACACTATTGACGTTTTCTTTAATTTTCCATTCTACCTCTCCCCACTAACAAAAAAATTAACCCCCTCCACTGAACCAAAATCCATGGTACGGCACTAGTAGTAGTAAGAGTTTCAATTTCTAGTTAAGACCGGTCATTTTTTTTTATTATTAAGCCTAGTTACCCACTGTACATTTGGAATTTAGACCCGTTATTAGATTTCTTCTTTTTACGTGTGCTGACTGGATTGCCCAACATGCGCATTCGGATTTTACGTTTATACTATTCGACTGAAAAATAAAAAATAAAAAAATACTGAAAATGATTAAAAAAAAAGAATACGATGATGTTGAAAAAAAAAATGTTATGTTTTTATTACAGAATTTACATTCAGAATTAATTGATGTAGATGTAGAGTAGATCTTTACAGCCACCCCCATCCCTTCCTTTGAACTAATTCTTTATATGCCTGAATATCAATGAGAGTTAGAATGTTTTGGTATTAACAAACACCTAGTAGGCATTTGCCCTCCACCCTAACAAAAAAATCAAAAGAACAAAAAAATCATATATAGCCTACACTCTATACCGTGTGTCTTAATCTTTCTTGATTTCGCAGAGTTCACATATAAGTAAAACCAATAAATCGAATCCAAACTGGATATAAAATAAGATTTTGTCATTGAAACGCTCTTTATTTCGTATTTTAAGCGAAATTCTTGAATAAATACCAAAAATCACTGTATTGTTTTTACATTCAAATCGTAGTCAAATACGCCGTAAATTAGTCCAAAGAAATCAATAAGAATCAAAAATCAGAATTTAAGAAAATGAAGCGAAAATAGTAAAAATTTTTAGTTTATTTAGCAGTAACACAGGTCTTTAAACTCCTCCTCCCCCAGAAGTTTTCCCCAACCGTCGGAAAATTTCCCCAGGAAAATAGCCCATGGTAAAATCTCTCAATTTTCCTTTCATAAAAACAGCCTAGACCTAAAATACTCGCGAGAATCAAGAGGTATAAAATAGCAACTCCCCCCCTCTACCCCTTCCTTTGAACTAATTCTGTTTATACCTGAAGGCCCAATGAGAGTTAGAATGATTTGGTATTAACACACACCTATTAGGCATTTGCTCTCCTCCCTAACAAGGAAAAAAACAGAGAGTGTAAGCCAGATCCCGGGTAGGGGAGAGGGGGCACCCCTTTTAACGTAGTCTAAAGTAAAGTAATTTACTTAATTAACTCAAGATTGTGTTAGTTGAATTTGCTCCTAACGCAAGTTTATCGGATCAACCTATTTTGCGCCCCCCCTAAAAATCCTGGATCTGCCCCTGGTGTAAGGGCACTATAAATTTTAATTTGTAATTCAATGAACCCCGTTCCAAAGTTTATGCGACCACCTCTTCCACATAAAGTGCCCCCGGAAAAATAAATAAGTATTAATTCATTGAACCCATAGGGCTCTTTACTTAAGTAACGCTATAGCATTGCTTCTGACCTAAAAAGTTGAGTAGAAATTTCAGCTTCCACTTTTATGAATATCCGAAATTATCTGAGGGGAATATGTTTGGGGGAGCATATTCCACGGCTGGGAAATTTCTGCTGGGTAGAATTTAACGCGGGGGTATTATCAGCAGGAAAAGAAAATAATCTTGGAGGGGGAGGAATTTCCCAGGGGATGAGTTGTCCAAATGTGAATTATTCAGGGAGGGGACGACTAAACCCATTCGATAATATTCTAAATTTTACATCTGAAAGTAACGGGAACAAAGAATCAACGGAAATGTCAGATATATCACTTCATGTTCCTTTAGACGAATATTTTCGTGTCTTTTGAAAAAAAGGAGTTTTCAAAAGACTGATTATCTTCAATTGTATTACTTTTTCTGTGAGTTCTCAACTCCGCATATGAGAGGGAGACTTCTCACCCACCACTGTTTACGATAAGGCTTCAGTTTTTATCTCAAGGCTTAAAAATGAACGCAATGCGATAAAAGTATAACTCAAAATAACATATATACAATAATATATGCATGCAACACGGAACAATTAATCAAAATTGCATATTATGAGTTGAGGCTCAACCAAATCATGGGCCAGGAGGCTCGCCAATTCACAATCTATGAAAGCAATCCTGCAATAACTGAAAATATAAAGTATTTTTGAGTATTTTAACGTCTTCCACAACTCAAACGGTCCAACATTCTACAGCCTAAAAAGTCTTTCTAATCTCCTAAATCGGAAACAGAGGAGATAAGTGAATTTCCGCCCCGTATTGGATGAGTCTCCAACCTCCCCTCCCCCTCTCCTACTGTCTACGCTAAAGTTTTGTTCTTTATGCCAACTACGCTGCCCCCACTCCAAAGACTTTAATAAGGTAAAGTTTTGTATGGGAAGAATACATAGTAAATCTATAATATAGTACTTAAAATTACAGCCATACTTAAAATAAGGTTAAAATACATATTTTGCAATAAATGCTAAATTATTGTGGCACAAAAAAATCCGAAAAATGGTCTAATCAAAACGATGCTGTTTTTTCTGCATCAACAAATGGAATAACCTAGCAAGATCCATTCATTGTTGCGTGAAAAAATCAGGTTTGATTTTTCAGAGGCATGTAAATTAAGCTTTCTATAGCAAAGGCCATAAGGCTTCAATTTTTTATTATTATTAATTTAAAAACCGTTACATAAAAATAAGTTTTTTAAGAAGAGTAAAGAGCCATATTGAACTCAGGACCAGCAGAAATTAATTCCTATTATAGTTAAAACTCAAAAAGACCAGAAATTACTGTTAAAGAATAAACATAACCCCGAACGATCAGAAATTAAAATTAACTATCTTACAAACGTAAAGATAACCGGTGCAAAGATAAATAAATGAATAAATCTTATACAGCTTCATTATTTTTTATTACTTTCCCCCCAGAGCTGCTTTATATGCAAGGGTTAAAAATACCATTTTGTTAAAAATAGTTGAAAGGTTAAGTAACAAAACTCTGGCGTCGAAAAAACCCCCAGGGCCCAGGGGCAGGAAGAGATTCTCGTATAAACTTCAGAGAGGGTTCATTTGATTGGAAATTGGAAGTTCTAATCCAGGTCTTAAGAGTCAAAATTGATCGAAGGGCAAAAAAAAACCACACGCCCTTTTTCCCCACCCCTTCCTTTGAACTAATTCTGTTTATACCTGAAGGTCCGATGAAAGTTTAAATGTTTTGATATTAACACACACCTAATAGGCATCTGCTCTCCTCCCTAACAAGGAAAGAGACATAGAGTGTAATGCAGTGGCGGATCCAGGGGAGGGGACACTCCCCCACTTCCCTCAAGGCAAGGGTTTTAAGTTATACCCTGGGGGCATATAAGGTTTTTATAGAAGGTGGTGTCGTAGAAACTTCAAAAAAGGCTAATTATATTGGAAATTTTAAGGCCAGGTTTTCTTTTTAATAGTCAAAAGTGATTTGAGGGTAACAAACCGCCCTCTGTCGCCTACCTTTTCCCCAAACACATCCAATCAAAATTTTGAGACTGCCATTTTATTAAACGTAGTTTTAAGTTCTGGAAATTAGGTCTTTGAGGATGACAACTCCCCCACAGACCTCAGGGCAAGGGTTGTAATTAAAGGATTCTCCGAATCCTTGCTATTATTTCTTATGGAAGGGATGATTGTATAAACTTTAGAGAGGGCTCATTTGACTGAAAATTGAAAGTTCCTGTTCACTTTTTAAGAGTCAAAAGAGATTGGAGGGTAACTAGCCCCCCCCCTCCTCCAAGCCCTAAATGCATCAGATAAAAATTTTGAGATAGACATTTTGTCAAAATAGTTCAAGTTCTGATAACAAAAAACTCCAGTGTCGACACAGCCCAACAGGGCCAGGGGTAGGCGTTTTAAGTTATGCCCTTGGGTATAACTTATTAAGGGGGGTTTATAACTTATGGGAAGGGGTTTTGTATGGGAAGAACACATAGGAAATCTATTTTAATTATTCAATTATAAGGTTAAAATACATACTCTGTAGTAGATGCAAAATTGCTTTGGCACACAAAATCCTATTAAGGTCAATTCCAAACAGTTTTGATCCCTTTGTGTCAGCAAGTAAAATGGTCTAAACCCCCTTATTGGAGCTATTTTTTCAATCCATTCATTTTTGTCAATCGATGTCCACAAGTTATGCAAGCTGTTTATTGTTCATATTTAACGTTTTTATCAAATCGTATAGACTTTGAACCCCTATTACCTTTATTTAATTTCTGTTGGTTTTGGGTTTCATTTATCCTTTAATAGTAATTTCTGGTCGTTTTGAGTTTGAATTTTAACAGATATTCGTATCTTCTGAGCTTAAGTTTAAAATGGCCTTTACTTTTCTTTGAAAAACTTATTTTTTGGAGAGTGTTTTTTTTTAATTAATTAACAAGAAAGTGCACATCTTTTTTGCTTGTTTGCTAAAGTTCAGAATTATACCGGATGAATCAGAATGACTTAACCCATAAATCTTTTGCTATTTTTTTGTGATTAAAGGCTCGAATACTAGATAGTCTCCGTGCATGGAAAATCTGGGTTCAGAGGTTTATAAAAATGATTGAATATAGTCATACAAAAAAGGTAATTTAGATAGTTTTTCAGCTTTTTAATCCGTTTTAAGGTAATTAAAGATAAAAAAGGATTCAAAGATTTATGACCAACCATATTCACTGGATTTTCTACCAAGTGGGCGACTGCAGTATCTAATTAACAACATTTTTAGATGAAAACAGGTAAATCTATCTTATAAAGAAAGTATTTCTTAGGGAAGTGATGAGCGAAGTTGGAACTTATAAAGAAACAAATATTGGGTCTATCTCACATATATTTATCAATAAAAGTAGTAAAAAATAAACAAGGCGATTATATTTTCTATGTTCGTAGGATTATAGAAAATTAGCACTATACTGAAAAAGAGCCAAGTAAAAAAAGATATTGATCTAAGAGTCAATAGTGAGTACATGGCATCACAAAAATAATCTAATCTATAAGAATTTCCATAGTCTTATAACAGCTGTGATATCAGTAAAATTTAGTATAAAGTTTAAATTATCTTAAAAACTTATTATAGTTTCAGCAGTTATAATATCAATAGTGAGTAATATTTAATTCAAAACTGAAAAAGTATACTTTAGTGTTACTCGAAATGAAAAAAAAATAATTCGTAATATGAGGTCTCGAAATCCAGTTATTCTTGCTATACAACACAGAATTTGATGTTATTATACAAATTCTAAAGCTAGTCCTACTTCTATTTCTAGTCTCAATACTATTAAGATGGTTTCAATACAAACTTGTCATTAAAATAATCATAACATTTCCCTAATAATCTTTATTTTTAATATGTAAGAAGTTGGTTTACTGGTTTACTTTTAATATGCCAAAACTCCAATATTGTTTCTTGTTTTCAGCATAGTGTTAATTTTCTATAGTCTTAAAAACATAAAAAAAACATCACAAGTTGACTATATGTACTTGTTTAATTGACATATGTTACATAGATTGTAATCTCGTCATTTTTGTTCGTTTTAAGTTCCTACTTCACTCTTTACTTCCCAAAGAAATACTTTTTTTAGATTGATAAAGTGAAGACATCCTGTTATTTTTTAACCACTGAAGGACAAAACAAAAAGAAATGGCCAATTAATAGCATAAACTCAAAAGTCAACATAAAAAAGGAAGTAAAAATGATTTCATTGGAACACTGCATAAGCTTGCTTTAAAGAGTGGAAGGTTGAAAAGGACCAAGGCCTCTTTTTGTCTTAAGCAAAAGAAATAGTCAATTCACAGAGAGGTGTAAATTTAAAAAACATACATTTTAAAGCATAATTCTTTTTTTCTAAAAGAGGGTTAAAATGCTATTATACAATAAATCTAGCTATTAAAATAGGAGTGTGCTTTGATGTAAAATTATTCATTATTGCTTCTTTTTACTAAAGTTATTTTTCATATACTACCAGTTGTTTTTAATTTATTCTCAATCAGAATCCTGAATTATGCAAAAAATTACCAAACTGTCATACAAGGTGAATATAAAATCCAGTGAACTTTGAATCTTTGACTGATATAAGGACAAAAGATGAGGAATAAATAGAATGGAATCAAAAGTCAACAGCATAAAAGGAAGCAAGGAAATAGGTTCATGGTGGCATTGTAGAACTATATATAAAAAAATGAGCCTGAGATTGGTCTAGGCCCATTCATATACAAAATACTTTAATTAAAATGTAGAATCATAAAATTTGAATTTTAAGACATAATTTGATTCATTTGTTATGAAGAATAACCGAGAAATAAGATATATAAAAATTTCAGAATATCTTAGCTGGGATATTGCGAAAATTTGGCAGAAAAGCACAAGGGTGAAAATATATTTTGAAGAACAAGGATTAATGCACCTCAAGATGAGGTGATGGTCAATGTCGTAAGCAATGCAGGACTTGTGAAGATACATTATAGAATCTCAAGCCGAACAAAAGTTGTAGCTATGGCACCCCCCTCCAATATTTATGTTTAGCTGCTAAAAAACGGAATTCTAATCTCTTTTAGAGAAGTGAACATATAAAAATGGGATACATACTAAGGTAAGTGGCATATTCCTTTGTATTTCTGGCAAACGGTTATTTACAACGAATAAGCGTTTATTTATAATTGACAACACTGTCTTAGATTTCTGCGGGTTTCTAAGTAATACCAGCAGATTGTTTTCCATACCATGTCTTTGCCAAAACCTGTATTCCAAGACTACTAATAGAAGACACCATTGTTATTTATTGAAGTATTTTAAAGATATACACCGTTATATAAAAACAATCTTTCTGCTCAGAGTAATTTTAAAACTTATAGGCTACATCACTGAACATCTTTTTAGAGTATTTTAAAAAAATGTCAAACTGAAAGCGTTATTGGATATTTACATATAAACTCTCTGTGATAAAAAGAGATACAAATATTATAAACAGATTTTTCTATTACTCAGTGCTTCCAAAGCAAAATGCAAAGTTAGTTAAATATATTATTTTTTAGTTTTCTTCATAAAACACTTGGTTTGGAAAAGATTGTCGTAAACGCTTCGAAAATTATCTTTTGTTAGAAAACTGAAATTTCCAGTAAAAGAGTC
The DNA here is from genome assembly GCF_049724085.1 of Artemia sp. Qi Xiang Cuo. NCBI lineage: Eukaryota > Metazoa > Arthropoda > Branchiopoda > Anostraca > Artemiidae > Artemia > Artemia sp. Qi Xiang Cuo. The sequence continues at coordinate 864,666 of NW_028300808.1, forward strand.
GAAAGGGAGAAAAGTACAGTCAACTCCTAATGCACTGCCCTTCTTGTGGTCCTCCCAAAAATACATTCGATTCAAATTTAAAGTTTTGTTCTGAGTCTACTGACTTTCCTTCCCAGTAGGGACAACCACCAGGTGACTCAAAGTGTCATCGGGCTATGGATAAAGGAGATAAAGGAACCTTCTAGAAATCTGTATACTATATTCATTGAAAAAGAGCTGCGGACCAGTGGACACCTAGTCACTGGGTGTCCATAATGAATACTAAAGCACCCTTACCTGTGTTTATAAATATAGACTTTGGAGGATGAATAAACACTTTGTAAATTCGCCCCTCGAATTTACATAAGATTACCAACTGGCTTGTGAAAACGTCCTATGAGTTACAAATATTTCCCCTTGAAACCGTTAAATGGCATAGGCAAATCAGAACACCATCGTGGGAGGATACTCTATAGAAGGGCAACTGTGGCTTGGAATAGGTAAAAAACTTATGGAGAACGGCTTCTGTAAAAGGCTGCCTTGACCTTGTTGGGGTACCATAGATAGGAGGAAACTTAGGTCAAGTAAATTCTCCTTTTATCAGTAGCTTCAACGATATTTGGTGGGAGGAGGCCAAGCCCATGGATTTTCAGCATCTATACAAGCCCTAGCCCTAATCAAATACTTGGCCCAGAATATGTTAGGGATACACCGCAATACCAGACATCTTCACTCAACGAAAAGCAAGGATTTTGCCTCCGATGACCCTCACTATTATCTTCCAGGGCCTCAGCAGTTCTCTGGACTCATTTTAGGCCAACAAATGAGCCCATTGACTAAGGGAGACTTCACATGCCGCTTGGAACGTGCTTAAATTCACCTTTCCTTGTACGAAACAAATTCTTACCTATCAGCTAAAACACCTATATGTAGCTGTGGGTGGACTCAGGAATACCCGCCCCATTAAAATAGAGTTTGATAGGATATCTCATTATCTTGTCTGGTGACCCATAGTAAACGAATAATAAACGAAGAAAAACAGTGTAGGTCTTGTGCTGAACGCAAGAGCAAACAGATGTCTTCTAGAATATTGATGGCTCACTTCTAACAAAAGCATTAAAAGTGAACAAATGTTATGTGCTGTACTATGTATAACCTTTCAAGCATAGATGAAGAACTTGTTATACACAGAAATCTATTTAACCCTGTCTAGAGTATCATTCCGCAAAATTATCCCTTTTTTGGGAGACGTTAGAGTGACAGTCAATGACAGGGGGGCATCTGAATAAATATAATCGTCTCTTTGACTCTGGATCCACTCAATGAAAATCGACAGAGACTCCTTCAGCTTAACAGCACTTATAATCTGGTCAAATCAAATACACTCTCTGAGACGCGTGAAATCCACAAAATATTTGGTATAGCAGTGATGGCTGGACAAATAAGATCCTGATTATAGTATGGTTTCTGGAGACGGGCACTCTTCATTAACGAATTCATAAATATGTCTGTGAATTTTAGAAATACAAACAACAGGAAGGTAGTTGCCACACTAAGACTACAACTGATAGCATAGTGACAAGACAAAAAGCCTCTCAAAATTGATTTGAATAGCCTGGCAATATCTGAGATGCAGCGGACGTGTGCTAATAATATCCAAAATTGGTATATCTGCCTCCAAGACCTGAATGACTACAAAGTTGTCTGGAATTCCTTTAATAGAGTACAATCCACTCTGCTGTTATTACCATTGGCAAAGCCAGGCACTAAAAAAACTAGATATCCCAGGATACTCTTTCCATTATCAAACTGTGTGGGAAAGCCAGCCTTGCATAGTGCATGGCAGAATAAAAGCGCTTCAATGGCATAAGAAATGGCGGAAATTTTGAAAGTGTTAATTCATTACTGAAGGCTTTGACATTTGTGGACTCCAATATTTTACAGAAAAATTTCATGGAGCAGTTGAATATCAAAGTGGAGAGTATAAAATTTGCCAATGTAAAATATGGATTAAATAATCTCAGGAAAAGAATTTGTCAAGTTGCTGCTTGCGTCTGAGGGGAAAAAGTTGAGAACGCAGCAAGGAACATTGATAAAAATATTTTTATCTTCAATAGAAAGGAGAAAGTATCTGTAAAATTATCTGAGTTATATATTATTTAAAAATAACAAGAATTTAAGGAAAGTAGAGAAAACATTAAAATATGAATTAAGGAGGTGTCACGTGACGAATATGGACAAAATTGCTGACGACCTGGAAAATGTATCTAGACGGCATAATAGTAAAATTTGGAACTGACCTGTTAATAAATTGAGAGGGTTTTAGTCAATCTGTACTTGTCCCTAAGAAAGATAGGATTGGAACCACAGTTAATGATAAGGAAAGAACTAACAGAGATAGGTTGAACATATTAAAAATAGGGAAAGTCATGATAGAGTTCAGGAAAAAATATACAAAACAATGAAAAGTTTGTGACACCTTGGATGCGATAGAATGGATATGTTGATAAAATCTTCCCTATTAGTTTGATAATTGAGAAGTTCTTGCGACATCAAATACCTCTAGTCCAGTGTTTTATAGATTATGAGCAGGCTTCCCATTCAGCTGACATAACAGTTTCACGTAGCTCTTATCCTTGTATGATATACAGGACAAATACACTAAAGCTACAGGAATTTAGATGTATATTATTGATTGACTATGTCTTAATGAGCATAGGAAAGGCAGTGGGGCAACAAGGAATCAAATAATGGAAAAAACTGTCTAGGATTTAGATTATACTGATGACTAAGTATCATTGATGAATGTTGAAGAGATTTTGTGAGGTCAAGATGCTAGAAGAGGTTTGAAAAATTAAGGTTAAGAAGACTGTGTAATCAATTTGAATAAACTTGGATAGAGGAGGTGCAACCGTAGCTTTGTTGGCCTTAGGTGGCTTGGGTGACTATGGTGATTTGTTCTTGGTAGTAGAATTAATAGTAACAATTAATCTGTTCTTATATAGTTTTGTACAATGATAATTTAAATTGTATGCCTTTTTGTGATTTGAAGCTAGTTCAGGGTTGAGCTCGCTTAGGCTTCTTTTTCAATTCTCAAAAAGCTGCTTTTCGTAATTAAAATCTAGTGGTCTGTTTCATGGAAAGAAGAGTATATACTCTCAAATTCATACTAATAGGCCCTTTTTCCCTCGATTTTCAAAACTCATACTATTTCTACTATTTAGTCTACTTTAATTTCTACTATCATCAATTTATCTCAGCTCATGCTTTGAGTCATTCAGTTCCCTATTTCTTTGACTTGTATATTTTCACTCCCTAAGCAGTCATTCTGCTTGCTGTTTTTGGGGATATAGTGGGCAAATATGCAAATATAGTGGGCATTGTTGGTTCTCGTATCTTTCCATCTAAAAAATATAATAAAAAATATTTCCATTCAAAATATTACATAATAAAAAATATTTTCATTATATGCTTCATGAATTATAGCTTCCGTATCCTCTTGGTATCCTCCCATAGTTCCTGGTGTGCTATTTCCTGATTGTATGTTTTCTAGTCTAATCTCTGCTCCTTTATCTGGTTATTTAATTTCTGGTAGTAGCTCTTTCCTATTTTATGTCTATCCTGGTTTTTCCTTTAACCCACATCTTCTGGGCTCTCCTGGGCTAATTTAACCCATATCTTCAAAACGTGTGTTCTATTCACTATAGTGGTAATACTATGTAGGTGCCACAGTTTTTAAGGTCTCTGGTAAGTCCAGCGTATGTGCCAAAGCGCTTGAAATGACAATACTGTACTCCCCTATGGTTTAAAATCGTGTTAAAGTGGTTAACTATCTCTCTTGAATAACTCTCTTCTCAATATTCGTAAGCCTAATGAGCTGCCAGGGTCTGTCATGACGCCACTAGTAGCATGAAAATAATGATTTTAAAATCATCCCTAGGGACAAATCCTTTCTTCTATTAATCAAGAAGAAGGTTTACGTCACAAGAAGAAAGTTTAGCAGTCCCGCGACGCCATATTTCCATGAAACAGCTGGTAAGATTCCCAAAATACCCTGGATTCCAACGGGACCCTGTTTTAAAGTCAGCTCTGTTTCGAGCTGACAGAAATTCCATGACAGCCCATTTTCCCAGGTGTTATGAGGCAATTTTGTTTCAGTATTGGCAAGATTCCGAGTGAATGCCCTCCTTTTTTCCATAGGAATCCAAAAAATCTCCTAGCAACCAATATCAGACACTATTTTCTCTCAATTTATAGCCATTTTTTTATATAGTCTATCGTTCCCATATATATCCTCCCTTTGTCCCTCTATAAATAGAAGCCCTCCATATACGAGTCTAGATATCTACTGCTTTTTGGAAGGCCCCCAGATCTCTGGATTATCCTCCATTTGTCCCACTTAAAAAAAAAACATATATACGAGTCTAGACGTCTATTATTTTCTGGGAAACGCCCAGGATCCCCATGTATTATGCTTCTCTTCTTCCAGGACTGCTATAAATAAAAGTCCCACGCAACGCCTTCGTGCCCAGGGCACTATAAATAGGTACCAGAAAAGTCTATTTTGCATCCGTCTCGTTAAGATTTTTGAAGGTGATACAATTCTCTAAGTAATGGAAGCCTCTAACAATTTAAAAAATTGACACGACCCGGAGATACCAGGAGGTAAGTCTCTTTTTCTAGCATTTCTAAACTTACTATTCCCCTCCAAGTCCTATCCTCCCTCCATACATTATGAAGATTATACTCATTTTTCAGTTTATATTACTCCCTAATTACTGTGTAAAAGGCTCTTCCCCCCCCCCCAATTGATCATAATTTATTTATTCAAAAAAAATTGTTCTTTTCCACTAATACATATCGTTTTTCGGAAACGCTGTTATTTTACATCACGTGCTAATAACCTTGGAATATGAACCGGCAAATGTGTCAAACCTATCGCGCTCCCTTTTCTCTAAAATTCGCAAACACCTCTTGTGAACAAGGCGGCTATTTCTGAGGTGTAATTATGCAAGGTTTGTTGACAATAATTAATACATCTTAAGGGGATGGACCATTTTTCTAGCGAACATAAAATTTTTAATTTTATTTAGGTCTTTGAAGGGCGTTTCTCACTAATTTTTTTTTTCAAGCTATTGAAGCCATTTTTCACTAGTTTTTTTTAGTTTACTACGGTACAGGAATCTCTCTTGAACTTGTTCTTGGTATTCCTAAGAGAAATAGCTAAAAACATTCTATTTTCCGCTAATTGTTTAATTTACCATTGAAAAGCATTCATTTCGCTATTTCTTGTTTGAAGGTCTTATTCATTAGAATATTGAAGGTCTAGGTTATAAGCAAACACACTTAAACAGAAATAGCTAAAAATAGGACAAGGACCTAGTGTCAAAAATTTTTCAGTGTAACAGTAATATTCCTTTCACTGCTAAATAATATGTTCCTTTTTCAGACAGACTTGAACATCGACAATCTCCTGGACAAATTCTGTGGAGGAGAAGCAGTACCAGAGGACGATAATTATGTAATTCTGGCATAGAAAAAAGGCATGGATATAATCAAAGCTTGCCCCGACGTCAATCCACCCTCAGTTAGTTTTCAAAGACTTTAAGAAACATTATACTTACAAAGGGAGGAGGCTTGTTGCATTTATAACCACAAGTCAGACATTTGAGAGCCATTTCATATATGGTCAGTAGTATGATGTCGATTAAATCTAGTGAATATGGTACCCTTCTATACTCATAATATCTACAAAGAGACCCTATGGAAGGACATTACATTTTTAGTCACTGGTAAATGCTCACTCTCACTTATTCTCTTTTCATAGGGCAAAGTGTTCCAGTGAGATAATATGCTCTTATTATTTTTCTAGGTTCAAATACCGACACTAACAGAACCCTCAAATTAGAACCTGTCACCACCACCTCAATTACGTGACAAGTTATGCATACCATCGTATGAAAGTGAACGCGAGGGATGTTTAAGTGTAGGGATGACCTCTTTTAGTATAGAGTCCCCCAACTTTGACTTTGACACCATCATGAGGGATATTGAATTTTTAGACCGTGTGTTAACACAACAACCAGTAAGTGAGTTAGAGACAGTGACCACCCCTCCCAGTGACAGCGATATGGGGGAGCAAAGAGGTGCCGGCTCACCTTCTTGATTACAAGATTTTTGTTTAACTGCAACCGCTTTGCACAATATTCATGTTTTTAGGGCTGAATTTGGAGACCCATTTAATAATCTTACAATTGGTAGTATTCAAACGGATCCAATTGACCTAGTCCACTCATATGTTAGCAATATTCGGGAACTTCTTGCAAACCATATTTAGGAGGCGGAAGGTAGGGACAGCATTAAATCCATCATGATTAAAATTCTTTTTTTCAATGCAAGGATGGGTGATTTGCGCCTGTGTCACATGCAATCGAGGATGCTGACCCTTTACTTGGAATTGCGGATTTTTGAGGGCGTTTTTTTCTGATTGTGTAGGGAAAATTTTTAATAGAATGGAGGAGTAGAATAAAAATGGAAGACATTGGTTTGCTTTTTTTCTATTGAAAAAATATAAATCAAATATAATAAAATTTGGAGATATTTGGACGGTTTGGCAGTTAATGGGGGACGAGGAGGGGGTAGAGTTTCTCAAAGTTGAATTTAATTGTTTAAAAGGGCATTATCCTGTGACACAGGGGATTGATATTTTGAGAGGGCAAATGAAAATTTAAAGATTTGGTCTATAGTGTTGAAATATTATACAGAGTATTAAGAGGGGTAACTAACAGATAAATAGGGTGTTTTATATTCCATAAAGGCTCCGTCATTTGAATCAGTGAAACACTGGTTATCGCTTTTCTACAAGCTTGCAAAAGATCCTGATTCAATTGGACATTTATTTTCCATTCTATGTATTATCCGAGTTTTGAATGGGGGTAAAAGGGGGTTTAAATGGGACCTTCTATTACTGTCCAATGTGCCTTTCAAGATTCCGTTGTGAATCTAAATTGAATCACCACTTAGAACACTGCAAGTGTCTAAGATACCAGTCCCTAGAGACGGTTTCGGGCGATAATGGCATTTATCGGTTCAAGAATTTGCAGAACACGCTCTTGAAAAGTGACAAGTTGATTTTAGACATAAAAGCTGCATTCAAGGATGTGTAAAATGCATCAAATTTAATCGTGTTACAGAACAGAAAGCCATTGCAGTCTATTTTGCCCATGCACAAAAAGACTCGAGTAATATCATGCAATTGGTAGATGTTGTTGAGATATTGGGTTTGGAAGACTTTATATGCACAGCTATGGTTGCACTTATTAAAACAGCTAATAAGGCAATTTCCTGGATTCACAACACACATTTTGCATTGACTGTATTAACAGAAGACAAAAATTCAATTAAAAATCGGGACATATACTGGGTTTTTAGAGAAAAACATAGTTGAGGGTAGTAGAGATGCAAAAATCCACCACCATGACCATTTTGGTGATGCTATTTAATCTTGGGGGGAGTAACTTTTGGGAGTTGTGCAAAATTGTGTAATCTAAATTTTAAGCAGCAATACTTTCTACTGGCTTACATGCACAATTCCAACTACGACGTGAAATTCCTATTACCAACATTGACGCGTTAGCAGAAAGGCGAAGCGGTAGATGGCAAGTGGGTAGATTTTTCTTTTCTTTTCACGTTATATCTAAGTTTTTTGGGAACTTGCTAGTCTTATAACTTAAATGGAAAACAATTGATAATGATAGTATGTGCTTGAATAAAATTCGTTTCTTAGATTCCTATAGTTTTTTCCTCAAGTTTCTAAGTCAATTAATTCAAGTAAAAAAAGTGATGATTTTCATAATTTTCCCTCTGATCAAAGAGTGCTCTCTAGATGATGAAAAGTATGATTTATTTACGTGTAAGGGCATATGCCCTCACAAGTTCTAAAACTCCGCCTCGAGGCTAAGCGAGGAAAAATTACCACCCATCGAAGAAATTTATTATTCACTTCGTGATCGTCAATGCACCACTGTCGATAATAAATATGCCAAGCGGGTTTGGGCTATGGGCGAGTGTAAAAATGGGTGGGATTATTGTAAAATGTACCTGGCAAGTTATATTTTGTGGTTGTTGGATATTGTAAGCAAAAACACGGATAAGATTCATGAGGAATTTGGGTTGAATATGATGTATTATTTTTCAACTCCTCATCTGGTGATGGATTTAATTCTAAAGATTAGTGATGCTTAAATAGGTCTCATCAATGACGTAGATCAGATCTTATTTGTAGTGAGATCCATGTAGGGAGGGTTTATTTTGTACGGGGATCGTATCCTTGAAACTGACCCGACTGGACAACGCAACGGAGAAAAAGTTGAATTCAGTTTTCATAGATATGAGTTCCCTTTATCCGTCGGCAATATCTCCCTTTTATTTGGCGTGTGAGAATTATCAGTGGCTTGAAAATCCTTCTACTCCAAATTTCCCCAACATTCATACTGTTGAGTTGAATGGACCACAAGGATGGTTTTTTGAAATTGATGGTGAAATACCTTTGGAACATCATGACTCGGTAAAGGACTTTGTTTTCCCGTGCATAAATAAACCGATGCCTCAGAACTCTTTGAGTCCATATAATTTATCCTTGGTAGAGAATGGGGGTATTCACTAGACACATTCAAAACAAAAGCGTATTGCTGATCATGAGCCAAAACAGAATATTGTTGCCAAAACCACCTTCTTTTTCGGTGGATCCTGGCCAGCGGTTTCAAGGACCCAATGATTCATAAGGCCCCCTAATTAAATCAAAAGCCACACATGAAGATGTTTGTTGACTCCTTTCTCAAGAAACGGTCTGAAGCACAAACAGTGGTCGAAAAAGAGATATTTAAACTTGTTTTGAATTCAGCCTTTTGTAAATTGTTTCAGAGTAGGTGCAACAGGAGTCATTTTGACAAAGTGACTGACTCAAAAGAATTTGCCCGAATCATTACAGATCTGAAATTCACATCGTTCACGATCACAAACTCCAATAAGGTCCTTTTACATAGGAATAAAAGAAATGTAATATCAAACAAAAACATTGCGGCTAGCAGTGCAATTTTGGATATTTAAAAAAACTCAAGTTGGTGTTTTATTACAATATGTGTAAGCTCCGATGGCAGTGGGAGGGGCAAGTCCAAGTTTATTACGAGGTTACAGATTCATTATTGTTAAATGTTATAAAAACTGATAATTTAAAAGACGATTTGAAAAATGGTACATACATTAGCTCCCAAATAGATTACATTAATTGGGACGAGTCTGTTTATACGGAGATAGTGAAGTGCCAGGCCCCAAATAAATTGTTAAAGTTAAAATCTGAAACGGGGAGCGACTGGATATCCCACGGTGTGTTTCCAGGTCCAAAGGTGTATTTTGTGGAAATAGAGAATGAGGTTACCAAAAAGTGTGCAAGGAAGTGCCTCAACACTATGTAAAGGGAAATTTAAACAAGAGTGTTTATAAGAATAGTATAGAGAATTATTTAGTTCCAAGAGTGAGTGTCATGGATATTTGCTCTTTAAAGTATATATACTATACAGTTCATGTCGAACGAAAATTTTGGAGAATTCGGAAGTTTAAGGTCTCCTACTACACCTGCTTAAGTCACCCAAATTGTTAAAAAGTTAGCAAAATAATATTTACAGAAAGAACCCAATTATCGAAATCATAGGACCAGAGGTCTTGACTATCAAAAAACTAAAGCCTTTTTCCCATTGCATATATTACACACAGATCTTTTGATTCTAGACATGATTCAAAGACATCATAATAGACCGTACAAGTATATTTTACTTGCAATAAGTGTTTTTAGTCGCTAGGGGAGAGTCGGGAACCATGGGACAATTTCAACTTAAAGATTTATATCTTCTACATCTACAGTCCGATTTTCTTGTATTAAACATCAATCTGTGGCAAAATCATTTGGCTTTTACTGGAATTTTTTCCTTTTTTATTACTCGCACTAAAATTAGCAGGACTTATTTATCGGAGGGTCCCGTTTTGTCCCAGAGTACTACTTGTGTGGGTACAATGGGTCAGGGCAGTGGCTACTTTGGAACACCATGATAAATTAATTAAAACTTCGTATATTTCGTGGAATAAAACTGTAAAAATACAATAAAATTAAAAAAAAATTATTCAACAAAGTATTTGGTCAGGTCTGCATTAAAGCTGATCATCTTGGTAATGCATTCAGTTCCGCCTGAGACCACTGGAACTGAAAATTTCATCACTACTTCTGAGCTATAGACATACGCTTCATCGCGCTCTTTTGGAAACGTAAACCACTAGTCTGGAACGTTTATTTTAAAAAAAGACCAGTTTAGCCGTCTTGCTCGGCTGAAGCACTTCACTAGTATAGATTTTGATCCCTTTTCCCCTTTGTACTCGACTAGAACAAAGTCACCGGAACAGATACTGCGAGTATCATGCTCCTCTTCAACAAATCGGATATCTACAGAGCAGAACGAGTCATTAGAATTGTCTTCACATTTAAAATCCCCTGGTCCTGCTTCATTTCCGCTTTGGTCACTGAACGTCAGTAATCTCTTGGTAGTTTTCTTCTGATATCTTCGGCTTTTCGGCGGGTGCCACTTTCTTGCTCTTCTTGAGATCCTTTTTCTCTTTTTGTGTTTTCCTTTTGTTTTCAGCAGCTTGGATCGAGTCTTTCACTGGTGTAGAAGTCAAGATATTTGACACTCCAGGCTTCCTGCATGTCTTTCTGTGTGTAGCTTTCCTTCTTGGCAGGGGCATTATATCTTCTGGAACAACAAAGGAGGTTAAATGGGTTGTAGCACTGAGACTTTGGCTCAACCAAAGCTCTTGGAGATGTGGAAATTTTCGTTAACAGCAGAAGACTGATTTCCCAGCTCAGCAGTATCTTTTTGTCGCAAAGAAGGAAGAAAGTCAGACTCTTGCCAAACTCCAGTATTCAGCGATAAAAGTCCTGGCTTTGAAAAATAACTAGTGATATTAGTCTGAGAGTAGGACCTAGGTAAAGCAAACCTCAGTAATTCACCGATCTCATATTCTGTCACTACTCGACCAGGGTGAAGTATCAACCAGTTTTTCGGTGGGAATGTAAATAAATGTAATCCCTTCTACTTGGCGAATGAAACTGTATCATAATTGATGTGAATTTCATGATTATCCATCAGAATCAAGACATGATCCTCAAGAGATGGAAGGACATGCAATACAAAGTCTCCAAATACAGAATAAACAGATCCTTTGGTATCCAAGCATTTCCAGGCTTGCCACTTGGTTTTCTAGCAGACTCTGGGGTGGGGGAGCTCCATCAAGAAGCCTTTCTACAAAACGTGCTCATGGGGAAAATATACATGCTGGAGTAAATCATCAGATGGCATATATAGTGGCCACCACGGTCACCAGCTCTCCTCTCTCTTGGGAAGTCGTACCACCAAGCTGCTTTACTCCCTTCAGGCTCAGAACTCTTTGACACTCCGTCTGGACATTCGTGAGCCCAATTTCATTGAGGTTGAAGATCCGACTAGCAGGGAACTTATAGTTTGAACGTAACTCTCTGGAATTCCTGTAAAAGGCGTCAAAAGCAAGACGATTAAAACCAAGATTTCTCTGGATAATTGCAGTTTCTGGCCTTTGAAGCGAAACTGGCGGATGCCTTCTTAGAAGGCCATTCAGCCAGTCTTTTCCTGCAGACTTTTCTATGTCCCAGCTTGACGGATATGCAAAGCCGTTTCGTTTCACCATATGCCAAGCAAGCTCTCTGGCTCTCTTCCTGGAAGACCATTGTGCATTAGTGCTGGTTGAAGGATTTACTCTTCAAGTTGAAGCTCCTGCTCTCTCGTAAATACTTGCCTGTTGTCATAGGTGGGAGTATAACTAAAATATTTTTTCTTCATCTGTTCCATTACGAAACGCAGTGGAATATCTGTTAAGAATTGACCTCTTGACATTGTAAACTTCAGCAGCTACTCTAAGTGGCATCCCATAAAGGTGAGCTTTTACTGCTTTCTTCATGTCCTCGTCATTCCAGACGTGAAGCGACGGGTCAGCTTTTCTCATTTTTTGCATCCTAAAACAAAAGAAAAGTTTTTAGTTTATATTTTAAGTTTAAGTTCTTTTAAGTTTATATATTAGGTAACATATCAATTTAATTGAACAATTAGAATGCATGGGGCTTATGATTCAATACAGTTTTATGGAATATAGAAATAATATAGGATTTTTTATGGTGTAAGGGAAAAAAGGAAAAAAGAATATATGCAGTTTAGATTTGAAGTATGAGATTTTAGGTGTTAGATTTGAAGAGTTAGATTTGAAATAGTGGAGTTTATTTTATGAAAAATAAAGAGTAAATGTTTAGGGAATGTAAAAATAGTACAGGATTATTATGAATTTTTAGATTATAGATTTTAGATTTGAAGTAATTTTTTTAAGGATTGTTTGCCTGGATTGTGAAATACTTGACTTTTGGGAGTTTTTTAGGATTGTTGCAACAAAATTTATGCCATCAAAAAGCTCATAAATTTCTCTACCTAATGGGCTATAAGCAAATTTCTAGAAGCTCCTTACTTAAGATTACTGTAAAATTTCGCCCACATGTAAAAAGGGTTTTATCGAAATAAAATATAATGCTCAATCATACTCATAGTCCGATAAAGGTGGCATTGGCTGATCATTTAGTGCAAACAATTTGACTTTTAATTTCAAGATATTGTACACTGAAGAAAACTACAGTATTTATTCAAGTTTTAGATTAAATCATGATAATTCATAATCAACGTCCTCGTCGATCCTTGTCCAATGTTAGTCCTCTTGAATCCTCTTAGGCGTGACAATACGCTTAATATTATTCACAAAAATATTCCAATGAAAAGGCTGGAAAGAAAAATTTTAATGTTGTTGATACTGTTCTAATCAATGGAACAAGATTTTTTTTTTTAAAGGGAAATGACTTGTGGTCCGCCGAACTTTTTAAAGTGTCAAAGGTCTTGGACACAAAACCTGTAACGTATCGTCTTCGTGATATGAAGATGATGAGATTCTTGGCTGTTTGTACGCTTATGAATTTCAAAAAGTTGGAAATAGTGGGATTTATCAAATTGAAAAGGTATTAAAGACTCGTACTCGCATGGGTAAGCGACAGTTGATTGTTTGCTGGCTCAGATATAACTCTGATTTTGTCTAATTATGTCTATTAATGTCTAAATATTTTTATGTGACATACATGTCCAATGTTTCTGACCCCCTCTTTGACGATTTGAATAAAAGGAACAATTTTTGAAACAAACTCTTGCCTGCCATTATATTTGAGGGAAAATATGAAGTTGCTATTTTTGATTGTATTATCAAAAATACATATCATATCCTAAGAAAGAATCGTATATATGATATAAAAACTAGATCACATAATTGGCCACTCGTTAGTGGTCGTCAGGTAGAAAATATGAATTTATATGAATATCCCTTCATCATATTATCATATAATGAGTTTGGTAGTATGAATGATTTGCGTCGTGCTATGAATAGAAGAGCTTCCGCTTTGTAAACATGAAGCCTTTCAATTCAACTATTCAATGAAAGAGGGAAAGATCTACACTAGTTCACCTATTGACAATGAAAATGTTATTCTCAATGATAATCTGAGAGATACTCTTGGTTTTAAACATAATATAATCAATGGTAAAAGTGTTGATAGCGTTAGTGACATGGATCGTGTTATTTTTGCTGACTATCCACCCGCCTTCTCCTCGGAAAGTTGTATATTTCTTCACATATCCTTTATCGAGACATCTAGAGTTAGAAATTCAAATGTTCCCCTCCTACGTGCTCTTGAAAGAAATACCTCTAGTGAACAGATTCACCACTACAATATAAAGCGTCTTCAATACAGTTCAGTCAACACTTCGTGTTTGGAGCTCTTTCAGTTAAAACTAAGAAGATAATTGGGTGATCCTCTAGCAATAACAAAAGGTTTGGCTGTGATTACATTTCATTTTCAACGCATTCAGTGATATAACTAATAGAAATCATTTTGTATGTCCTGACATTGATTGCTATGTTGATGCTCTTGGACCAAAACAGCTGGGTCATGGAATCAATTATTATTGGATTAATTTGTCAATTTTCGTTCAAGGTCTTGTCGGTTGGTTTGTTAAGCTGTTTCGCTCTGCAGTAACCCTGACTAAAAAATATATTGCAACAGTTGCCCAATATTTTGCGTCCAATACTCTACATAATTTGGGCTCTGGGAAGTGTAAAAAAAAAGAGATCCAGTGCATGATCCCTTGGGAAGAGACCTGAAATCATGACAAAGCGGAAAATGTTTAAAAAAGGTGAGAAAGACCCCATCAGTCATCAGTTTCAAGTCAGATTGGAAGCGTAAGCATCAAGCAAGAAAATAAAATTTTTAGATAGAGAAAGGATTTCTTTTCATAGAAATGGCATATCTATCCCACAAGGAATCTCATACTAAAGTCGCCTCATATCTAAATCTTTTCAATGCAGAAAATGTAGATATCAGTTTAAAACGTGATGAACATGAACAATTTTATCCACAACAGCCGTTCTCTGAAAACGTCCATTATCAAATTTATTCCAGTGAAGCTTATTTCCTAGATTTGACTTCAACATTTTTAGATTTACCTTTCATTGTTAAAAAATCTAACAATGAACAAAACAAGTGCAGCCGAGGGGTTATCCTATGAAAATTGTGTACTTCACAATTTATTTAGGCAAATAAGTGTCTACATAAACGGAATATTGGTTAGCATGAGCAACAATCTTTTAAATTATGCTAGTTATATGCAATTCAAGTTGATGACTCAAATGTCTTATAAGCTATTTAGAGGTATGACTATTGGATAGGAATATTAAATTACACTACCAATACTCTTAGAGATGTGATAAATAAAGATTTATGCTTGGCTAGTAAACTAAATCATGAAATATTTAATATACCTCAATCGTTGCCTCTCAATGTTAAAAATGATATAAAGCTAAAACACTTACCGTCCAATTTTATTTTGTGGAAAGTTCTTGGCACGGCACCCGATGTAACAGTCTCTCTCACCTTAGTAATGCTTCACGTAGGAAAACAACAAGTTATGAGTTCTGTTGCCTTGGTAATTGAAAAATTAAGAGCTTCTGTAAATAATATAGAATTGCTCTTTCCTCATACAATGACGAATTAATGCCTTATTACTACGGGTATGCGTACCTACATTGATTAATCGTTTATCAATGGTAAAATCCTTCAAAACTTGCTATGGCTTTAATAAAAAGTGCTAGCATCGTTGGATCATGGGTAGATACTCCATAATTTGAACTATTTTGACTTTTATCTCTTGTATGTAAAGTAGATGGAATTAATCTCTACAATTTGTCCTTTTATAAATCCTACAGAACCTTGTTTGAATTGACAATGCAATCCCTAGATCGTGATTCACAGTTATTCAAAAATGGTATAACCAAAGAAATGTTTGCGGAAACTCATTTATCATTGTACTCGATTTGTCTGGAACTTAAGATGTGACCATTGTCTGACTGGGGAGTGTACGTTTAGAGTTTACTTTTGCTGAAGCGTTGACGGAGAGTATTGCATTAATTTCGCTAAATTATTTTGAAACCAATTGGGAAATTACACTTGATGGTAGTGTTCTATTAGACTTACCACCATGAAGACGACATATAAAATATATGTATTAAATTTGGAGCCTTTCATGTTCAAATATAAATCCTTTTGCATACCGTCTGATTTTCTTGACCATATTCAACGCATTAATTATACCATTATCATTTTTAACTGTAGCCCATCAACTGTAAATACAGGGCATTGGCTATGCATCTTTTAAACATGAAAGACATTTAATACTGACCTATCATATACGTTCTACATGCCGCACACTAAAATTTTTCTTGAGCAAAGTGGAAAAACTATTTTTCAAAATTGGTAGCGGGTACAAGATTTATCAACAAAAAGCTTTAGTTTTCCTGCATTATTAGAATATGTTTTCCGGTGTCGCGGACATACTTACAGTGAATTCTTCAACATTTATGGTGACAATCCTCAGTTGCACGACTTTCTAGTTGAAGATACTCTTTCCTACATCTATAATATAAATGTTAGTGCCCTAAGAGTGAAATGCTTTAAAAATGTATATAATTTTAATTATTAATAAAATTTGTATATACAAAACACTGTGTCCTTTAAGATTTCTTCTTCTATGTATAGGTAGTCATCAGAAACGATAAGTGGTAGCAGTTCGTCAGGATTTTACTTGCACGCAAAGTCAGGTTCATCTTGAATCATCGTCAGGTTCATCGTCAGTATTACTCTTGGCACGCAAAGTCAGGGTCAACATTTCTACAATATATTGTAGCTTAATTTTTATTAAATCCCTTTGTGAAGTCAATAATTTTTTTCTGATTCATATTACAAAATTCACGTGTTTCAATTTGCTTATTTGAAGCAATGTCACACACAAAATTCTCATATGAAGAATCATTTTCTGTAACAGCTAAACCATTGATTACAACCATAGAAGCCAGTATCTTTACAATAATGTTGTAAATACCAGACCCTTTTAATATTCCTGTAATTGAAGCGCAGACCAGGTTCTTCTTCCCAAAACAATTTAAAACCACGACGATACCAGTCTTTTAAAAATAAACTGAACTCACGTTGAAGGTTTTTTGCAGTCATGCCAGGGTAAGTATTTGCCTATAGTTAATATATATCATAGTGACAATTGAGGCACAAGAAACTTTTAGTATTTTTAGAAATTTACACAGCACATCCTTGATGCAATTTACAATGATTGTACAATATACACTTTTCATTTTAGTCATCAGCAAAGGTACAATTCTCACAGGATAACCAGCTGCCCAATGTATTCAAGCTTAATGGACATGTGTAAACCATTTTCTCGATGTTGATTGTCATATTTCCAAAAATAAACTGACTTGGGAAAATTAATGTTCTCTGCTATCAGTTTTAACTTATAGGGTCACTAGAGAAATGGGAGGAGTAACTGAAACTCAGGATAAAATTCAAGCAGATGATCAATTTCATTTTGTTTGGTTTCAATTAATATATCTATAAATTGATTAAATGCGTGGGGGCCATGACACATAAGTCTTAGACAATAATCCAACGATGGGAACTCATTTCTCATTATATCAGCCATCACTCTCTTAGTGAACATTCTCTTCTGCACTGACAATCTTTGAAAAATATCTTCTAGAATTAACCATTTTTCCAAAGTAACAAGACATCCTACAATCTTCTGTTTGTCCCTTTTATTCATTTTAATCCTGACACACCACTCTCACCGCCAAAAAGAAACTGACTCACGATCAATTAAACGCATGACTTTTATTGTATAGGAGGAGGTCATAAAACTTGTCTAGACATGATTTCTTACAAATGGGAGTCAAGGGGCTTTTAATATTGAAAAATAAAATTGCGTTATAACACCAGGAAATAGATATTAATTTAAAAAACTTTTTCCACAAAATAAGTTTTTCAAAGGAAAGTTAAGAACTCATTTTATTGTATTAAATTAAAAAATTGTTTCCACTAAATAATTTTTTCAAAGAAAAGTAAAGAACTCCCTTAAACCAGAAATTGGGAAGGCATAGGGGTTTTGCACCCAACTTATGTTAATCACGATCACGATCAATAGAAGGCATGCCTTTTATTGTATTAATTAAAAAATATTCCACAAAATAAGTTTTCACAAAATAAATGAGCAAACATAAAATCAAATAATCTACCAAGCGTGAAACTACCACTAATCAGCATCGATAAATAAATGAAACCCAAAACGAACATAAATTACAATAATTAACCGAGTCAAACTCAAAACAAGCAGAATACGTAATAAACTCAAAATTTGTTACGTATTTGAGGGGGGTTCCCCCTTATTAACATCTCACTCTTTGCGCTAAAGTTTAAATTGTGTCCCAATGCTTTAAAATGACTCCTGAAGCACAATGGTCGTTTAATTAGAACGATAAATATTTGTTTTGAAGTACCGAAAAACTTTAGCATAAAGAGCGATGTGTCAAGGAGGGGGAATTCCCCTCAAACACGTAGCAAATTTTGAGTTTGGTACGTATTGTGCTCGATTTGAGTTTGACTCGGTTAATTATTGTAACCGTGGGCACAATGTGTTTTCTTTCGTTATTTTTTCTCCATACCTGGGCACTTGGTATCGAAGGAGTTGTCGTAGAAACTTCGAAAAGGGCTCATTCAAGTGGAAATTAGAGTGGCTAGTGCCCTTTTTTATAGTCTAAAGTGATTGGAGAGCAGCTAGCCCCCCCCCCTCCATGCCCAACATTCCCCCAAAAAACATCTAATCATAATTTTGAGATAGACATTTTGTTGAGCGTAGTTGATTCCCACATAGAAAATATGTTTTTGAGGAGGACACTCCCCCACAACCCTCGGGGCAATGGTTTTAAGTTATGTCGTGAGGGCATATAAGAACGGTGTTTGCACGATGTACTATTTACTATTTTTTCCTTTAGAGCAGGGCACTTCATATGAAAGGGGTCGTCGTAGGTGAAAATTGAGAGTTCTAGTACCCTTTTTAATAGTCAAAAGTGATTGGAGGGCAACTAGCCCTCCCCCCACGCCCATCATTTTACTACACTATACAAATAGCAGGCCAAACTATAAAGTCTCAAAAAACGAAAAGATTTAAAGTGTTATTTTCGTTTTCCTGAAAAAACTATGTCAATATAAAACGAACAGAAATTAGTTAAAAAAATTTTTTCCACAAAATAAGCTCTTTTTTCTTTTATTTTGTATCCTGGTTTTTTCTTTAACCCACATCTTCTGGGCTCTCCTGGGCTAATTTAACCCATATCTTCAAAACGCGTGTTCTATTCACTATAGTGGTAATACTATGTAGGTGCCACAGTTTTAAGGTCAGTCTGGTAAGTCCAGCGTATGTGCCAAAGTGCCTCAAATGACAATACTGTTCTCCACTATGGTATAAAATCGTGTTAAAGTTGTTCAGTATCTCTCGTGGCTAACTCTCTTCTAAATATTCGTAAGCCTAATGGGCTGCCAGGGTCTGTCATGACGCCACTAGTAGCATGAAAATAATGATTTTAAAATCATCCCTAGGGACAAATCCTTTCTTCTATTAATCAAGAAGAAGGTTTACGTCACAAGAAGAAAGTTTAGCAGTCCCGCGACGCCATATTTCCATGAAACAGCTGGTAAGATTCCCAAAATACCCTGGATTCCAACGGGACCCTGTTTTAAAGTCAGCTCTGTTTCGACCTGACAGAAATTCCATAACAGCCCCTTTTTCCAGGTGTTATGAGACAATTTTGTTTCAGTATTGGCAAGATTCCAAGTGAATGTCATCCCTTTTTCCATTGGAATTCACAAAATCTCCTAGCAACCAATATCAGACACTATTTTCTCTCGATTTATTGCCATTTTTGTTATATATTCTATCGTTCCCATATAGATCCTCCCTTTGTCTCTCTATAAATAGAAGCCCTCCATATACGAGTCTAGATATCTACTGCTTTTTGGAAGGCCCCCAGATCTCTGGATTATCCTCCATTTGTCCCACTTAAAAAAAAAACATATATACGAGTCTAGACGTCATTATTTTCTGGGAAACGCCCAGGATCCCCATGTACGGTGCAAGAAGAAGGTTTTAAGAGTCCCACGACGCCAGATTTCCATGACACAGCTGGCAAGATTCCCACAATATCCTGGATTCCAACGGGACCCTGTTTTAAAGTCAGCCCTGTTTCCAGCTGGCAGAAATTCCATAACAGCCCCTTTTTCCAGGTGTCAAGAGACAATTTTGTTCCAGTATTGGCAAGATTCCAAGTGAATGTCATCCCTTTTTCCATAGGAATTCACAAAATCTCCTAGCAACCAATATCAGACACTACTTTCTCTCGATTTATAGCCATTTTTGTTATATATTCTATCGTTCCCATATATATCCTCCCTTTGTCCCTGCATAAATAGAAGCCCTCCATATACGAGTTTAGATATCTACTTTTTTCTGGAATACATATATATATATATATATATATATATATATATATATTATATATATATATATATATATATATATATATATATATATATATATATATATATATATATATATATATATATATATATATATATATATATACATATATATATATATATATATATATTTATTTATGCCCACTTACAATGGAGAAATGGAGAAAAAAAAGCGGAGTACAAAATGAAACAAAAAAAGAAGAAAGACATGTTCAACACTAAAAATTAAATACAGGTATTTCATTCACAGAAACAGTTATGTCAGCGGTGAGTCGTAGAGTTTACTGAGGGATCGTCTCTCCGTTGAGGATCTCCGTTCTATATCAATCACCTTGGTTGATGGATCAAGGATTCCATAAATGGATGAGATTTCCGAGTTAGAAAATCTTAGCGGAAGTCCCAGTAAAAATTTTGCTAATCTGTAGTACATGGTTCGTATTTTTCGACGCTCGGTGAGGGACAACATTTCCCACAAGGGTGATATATACCAGATGGCAGGAGAGACGACGGCGTTGAATAGTTTTGACTTAATGAATTGATTAAATGACCACTTGCATTTGACAGCTTTTCCATATGCTGAGCGGATAGATTTACAGACTGATTCAGCCAACGAGCCTCTAGTTGACCTAGGCGTCTGGCCATACATGATACCAAGGTAATTTAGGGACTGGGACTGCTGGATTCTGATACCGTCAAGGACAAGATTGGAATTGGTCGAGTTGGTGCCGCTAAAAACGATAAATTCGGTTTTCTCTATGTTGACTCGTAGTCCTATTCTTCTATATAGGGTCTCTAAAAGACGAAGATTCTCTTGTAGACCAATCCGCGTGCTGCTTAGGAGCAACAGGTCATCTGCATAAGAAATGAAACTTAGATCCAAGCCCTCCAAAAAGAAGGTCCCACAAACAAATCTAGTTACAGAGTAAATCGCAGAATTAAAGATGATAGGGCTTAGAGCAGATCCTTGCCGAACTCCTTTGAAGAGCCGAATGGGTTCAGAAACCTTTTGCTTGCGGTGACCGGCGATTGTTTCCCATCCCAAAGCTAGACGAATATGCGTGTGGGAGTACCAGTCATGGAGAACAAGGACAATAAGGGGGTCGACTCCTGAGTCCAAGAGGCACCACAGTGCCTGCGATTGGACGACAGAATCGAACGAAGCGGAAATGTCGACACTGCAGGCAAAGAGTATATATATATATATATATATATATATATATATATATATATATATATATATATATATATATATATATATATATATATATATATATATATATATATATATATATATATATATATATATATATATATATATTATATATATATATATATATATATATATATATATATATATATTATGTTTAAGAGGTAATAACTTGGCAAAAAAAAAAAAAAGAAAAAAAAAAAAAAAAAAAAAAACTGTCGTCCTAATCCGGCAATTGAGACAAATGTGCACTTGAACGATGCTTTTACCTTACCCATCTATCCAACTACCTAGGACCAAACAGTATACCCGAACCGTCAACCAAATAGAAATGTCCAAGTCCATGCAAAGTCCTCATCAATAAATGTTCGTCGTTGTAAATTTACAAGCAAAAGCACCTTAAATCTAGCAAAACATTTCCAAGTAGAACCTTCCATTTAGGGCTCATCAGAAGAAATACCACCTGCCTTAACGGGTTTCGAGGCTTTACTTCCTTTACCCGGCACGGTGAAGCTTCTACTATAAGATCTATATGGTAACCCTATGTCATCTAAAACCTGTGAAATACATGCATACTAGTCAAGCTATTAAAAATTACATACAAAAAGTGTTTCAATGTTTCCTTAATAACATCTCAGAGATCACTGACAGAGACCATTCTGGAACAAATGAAGACATGTCCAGATGTATCTTTTATTGGTATCTGGAACCAATTACCAAATTAAAGATCCTCAAGCTTGTTTGAAAACCACTACAAACTCAAACTTCCAAAAAAAGAAAAGCACAAGAGAAATTATATTAAAATATCATTCAGTATTTCTTTATAATTTTTTGTATATTTACCTAAAAGTCCGTGATACATGAAACTAAATTTTTTGAATTACCAACTAGTTTTTTGGCTGAAAAACCTCTTAAGTGAAGTTTTTTGCTCAACCTTTTATGTATATTTTTAAAATCTGTGTAATTACTGCATATTTTTGCATACCTAAATAATTGGGAATAATAAGCCGAATAAGTAATATTTGAATGTATATTATTTTCAAGGAATGGAAAATTAATTACTTCAAAATTAAAATCATCCGTATTATTATATAATTTAAAAACTAATATATTATTATTTGAAATATTAATATTTAAATCTCAGAAATGGTCGGAGTGTCCCATCCCATAGCTAGGCTCAAGAATTAACTCTTTTGGATAAATATTTTTTGAAATCTCAATAAACTCTACAAAATTTATTACTAAGAGATCGTCCAGATACCTTTTATTATTTGAAAGGTTATATTTTACTTTGCTTGGGCTATTTGTATTTATCATATATTCGTATTCTAATTGACTTAAAAACAGGTCTGCTATGAATAGACTCGCATTCCCACCCATAGTAATACCTACAGTTTGTTTATACAAATTCCCATTAAATCTTATAAATGTATTAAATAGAACAAATTCTAATAAATCGCATACCATATCCAAGCTATTACATCTTGAATTAATAGTACTTCTAAAGAAATTCGTCCATCGGGCTTTTTTTATTAAAATTATCATTTTTAAAAAATCCTATTTTAGAAAAAATAAAAGTTTTATTTATCACCTTTTTAATTTTTTCGAATAATAAATTTAGTGAAAATTTTGTACACAGTGTATTAAAATAAATTTAATCGACTCTTTTAGCTGAAACATTCGCCAAAGAATCTATCACTTGTAACGAGTTATTAACACTCCAATATGGGTTAAAGTTAGAAAATTTTTTAATTCCGGAGCAATATGCTTTAAATTTATTTCTAATTTCTCCTAAAATTAAAGATAGATCAGTAGCCGCAATTCTGGTTGGACACCTTGCTGCCCCAGCAATAAAACGTGGTTTTGGTGGATTTTATGAAATTTTATCGTCCAATATAAGAAAGGAAACTGTTTATCATTATCATTTATTTTAATATTGAATTTTTTCGAAATTCTTTCCTCTATATTTTCAATTAAACTGGTTTCCTCATGCTGTGCCTTTTTTTCTACATTTTTTGTTATTAATTCTTTTGATAAAATATCACTAAGAGATGCTGAAAAATTTCTTTAAAATTATTACTAGCCGTATCAACTGGTAGAATCATAAATTAAATCTGTATATTTTTAATTGCTTGTTTTAAATTGGCATTATAAAATATTGAATTTTTCACAGAATCTGTTGGATTAATTCATACATGCTATTTCTTACACTAGTCAAAATCAAATTTATCCAATTCTGAAATCTATCTTTAGTAATTTTCTCCTTCTTGCACCAATTATCAATAAATAAGTTTTAATCATTCTTTAATCCCCTAAGAATATCTGCTTGCCTTATGCGGTAAGAAAGACGGAACTTAGCACCCATTTTCATTATATTTTGAAGATCACGATGCTTTATAATGGACAAATCCCCCGTTACAATATGCTCATAAGTTTGATCCACATACGGTAAAAATTGCTCACAATTACAAACCGGTTTCTAATTACTCTCCCTGTCGAGTTTTTTAAGTATTGAATTATAATTAAAAATCATTTGACCAATTGTTTTTGAAAATTTATATGTTAAAATTGGACTACCATTATACACCAAATTACATGGAAGGGCATTCCTTACTCTCCGCTGGCTTAAGATTCTTGGCAAATTAATATCTTCTATTTGTTTAGAACAAAAATTAATAGACAAATATAATCTATTATCCTTATTTACAATTTTATCAGATTTATTATATTTTGAAATAAATTTTGATTTAGCTAAAATGCAAACTACATCATAAATTAATTTATTTTTTGAGTTACATGTTGTAATATTTTTTGCAATCCAGAATACTTTTATCAAATTATTCCTTGATAACTTATTTAAAGATTTTATTAAACTAGTCATTCCATTTGTCTCAAATATGTGACCTAAATCGATTAAAATGCATTTAAATCTAAATAATTCTTTTTATTATTTTTCTTATGTCCTCTTGATAGGTTTTTACGTTTAGTGGGGCAATTAAAAGAAGGGTGCTCAGTTAACCCATTAATACAGTTAGCAACTACATTCGACATGTCTCTTTATTTCACAACTTTACCATTTAGCCCAAAAGGATACGCGATACCCAGGTCCTGGATCCAATAATCTTTTCGTCTGCGTTATCAATTATTTTTCTACTCCTTAGTAAAGTTTTCTAGTTTCTGATCTTTTAAAATTTTAATAGTTAGATTAGATACCGAGCAAGTACAATTATCACAATGTTCAAGTAGATAATTATTAGTGTTTTCTTTGGTAATTGTAGTTTTATGTCCCGAAAATGTCTTATATATGTTGTTAATTGTTTCCCCCACATATTGTAATTGACAATTTTTACATTCTTGTAAATAGATAATATTATTTGTTTTACAATTTGCCTGTCCAGTTAATAAACATTGAAACTTTTTATTATATAAAGTGCTTTTAACATAATTTCGAGGGATGAAGTGATCTTGACAAAGAAAACAACGATCATTACACTTACTAATATTCGGTAGACCCTTTTGAATATTATCCTTACCAATATTATTCAATATAAAATCATAAATCAAATAAAGCCAAAACGACAAACAATAGAAAAATCCAAAACATCTCCAAAAGCCAAGCCAAAAGTCCACAAGTAATAAGGTTACTCTAAATAATCATACGAAAAAAAAAAAAAAAAAAAAAAAAAAAAAAAAAACTACCCTAAATAGAAAATTTACTTATGCTACCCTTTTAAAATAAGTGATACAGTCGCCAAAAAATCATCAATTTAAGGTAAAGCCTGGACCAGGGTTAAGGTCTGTCGGGGAGGAATTTTTGATGATCCTTCCACCGGCACTATATCCAACCTGTATTCATATTATGTTTAAGAGGTAATTATTTGGCAAAAAAAAAAAAAAAAAAAAAAAAAAACTGTCGTCCTAATCCAGAAATTGAGACAAATGTGCACTTGAACGACGCTTTTACCTTACCCATCTATCCAACTACCTAGGACCAAACAGTATACCCGAACCGTCAACCAAATAGAAATGTCCAAGTCCATGCAAAGTCGTCATCAATAAATGTACATCGTTGTAAATTTACAAGCAAAACCAATTTGAATCTAGCAAACCATTTCCAAGTAGAGCCCTCCATTCTGTGCACGTCAGAAGAATTACCACCGACCTTAATGGGTTTTGAGGCTTTACTAACCTTACCCGGCGCAGTGGAACCTCTACCATAAGATGTATACGGCAACCCTATGTCAGGTAAAACCTGTGAAATACATGCATACTAGTATATATATATATATATATATATATATATATATATATATATATATATATATATATATATATATATATATATATATATATATATATATATATATATATATATATATATATATATATATATATATATATATATATATATATATATATATATATATATATATATATATATATATATATATATATATATATATATATATATATATATATATATATATATATATATATATATATATATATATATATATATAAAAAAATATATATATATCCGGTGTTTTCCCCCTCCCCCCGAAAAATAACCCCCGCGGAAAATACCCCCTCCTGCGGAAAATACCCCTGGAAAATAACCCCCACCCGCAGAAAATATTCCCCCACAGAAAATAACCCCCCCCCCCCAAAAAAAAAAATACCGTCTAGACGTCTATTTTTTTCCTGGGATACGAGTCTTTACGACTCTAGACGTCTATTGTTTTCTGGGAGACGCCCTGGATCCCCATGTATTATGCTTCTCTTCTTCCAGGACTGCTATAAATAAAAGTCCCACGCAACACCTTCATGCCCAGGGTGCTATAAATAGGTACTAGAAAGACAATTTTCTATCAGTCTCGTTAAGATTTTTGAAGGTGATATAACTCTCTAAGTAATGGAAGCCTCTAAAAATTTAAAAAAATGACATGACCCGGAGATACCAGGAGGTAAGTCTCTTTCTCTAGCATTTCTGAGCTTACCCTTCCCCTCCAAGTCCTATCCTCTCTCCATACATTAAGAGGATTATACTCATTTTTCAGTTCATATTACTCCCTAATTACTATGTAAAAGGCTCCCCCCCCAAAATTGATGATAATTTTTTTATTCAAAAGAAATTATTCATTTCCATTATTACATATCGTTTTTTGGAAACGCTGTTATTTTACATCACGCGGTAAAAACCTTGGAATATGAACTGGCAAATGTGTCAAACTTATCGCGCTCCCTTTTCTCTAAAATTCACAAACATCTGTTTTGAACAAGGCGGCTATTTCTGAGGTGTAATTATGCAAGGTTTGTTGACAACAATTAAAACATCTTAAGGGGATGGAACATTTTCTTAGCGAACATAAAATTTTTTAATTTTATTTAGGTCTTTGAAGGGTGTTTCTCGCTAATTTTTTTTTCAAGCTATTGAAGTAATTTTTCACTAGTTTTTTTTTAGTTTACTACGGTACAGGAATCCCTCTTGAACTTGTTTTTGGTAGTCCTAAGACAAATAGCTAAAAATATTCAATTTTTCGCTAATTAATTAATTTACCATTGGAAAGCATTTATTTCACTATTTCTTGTTTGAAGGTCTTATTCATTAGAATATTGAAAGTTTAGGTTATAAGTAAATACACTTAAACAGAAATAGCTAAAAATAAGACAAGGACCTAGTGTCAAAAAAAATTTCAGTGTAACAATAATATTCCTTCCACTGCTAAATCTTTTGTTCCTTTGTCAGACAGATTTCAACATTGACAATCTCCTGGACAAATTCTGTGGAGGACAGGCAGTACCAGAGGATGATAATTATGTAATTCTGGCATAGACAAAAGGCATGGATATAACCAAAGCCTGCCCAGACGCTAATCCACCCTCAGTTAGTTTTCCAAGACTTTAAGAAACACTATACTTACAAAGGGAGAAGGCTTGTTGCATTTATAGCCACAAGTCAGACATTGGAGAGCCATTTCATATATGGTCAATAGTATGATGTCGATTACGTCTAGTGAATAAGGAAACCTTCTATACTCATAATACCTACAAAGAGACCCTATGGAAGGACATTACATTTATACTCACTAGCATATGCTCACTCTTACTTATTCTCTTTACATAGGGCAAAGTGTTCCAGTGAGATAATATGCTCTTGTTATTTTTCTAGGTTCAAATAACGACACTACCAGAACCCTCAAATTAGAACCTGTCACCACCACCTCAATTGCGTGACAGGTTATGCATACTATCGCATGAAAGTGAACGCGAGGGATTTTTAAGTGTAGGGATGACCCCTTCTAGTATAGAGTCCCCCAACTTTGACTTTGGCACCATCATGAGGGATATTGAATTTTTAGACCGTGTGTTAACGCAACAACCAGTAAGCAAGTTAGAGACAGTGACCACCCCTCACAATGACAGCGATATGGGGGAGCAAAATGGTGCCGACTCATCTCCTTAATTACAAGATTTTCGTTTAACTGCAACCGCTTTGCACAATATTCATATTTTTATGGCTGAATTTGGAGACCCATTTAATAATCTTACAAGTGGTAGTATTCATACGGATCCACTCCTATTTTAGAAATATTCGGGAACTTCTTTAAAACCATATTCAGGATGCGGAAGGTAGGGACAGCATTAAATGATCCATCACGGTTAAAATGCTTTTTTTCAAAGCAAGGATGGATGATTTGCGCCTGTTTCACATGCAATCTAGGATGCTGACCCTTCACTTGGAATTGCAAAATTTTGAGGGTGTTTTTTTCTGATCGTGTAGGGGAAATTTTTAATAGGATGAAGGAGTGTAATACAAATAGAAGACACTGGTTTATTTATTTTCTATTGAAAAGATTTAAAGCAGATATAACTAAATTTTGAAAAATTTAGACGGTTTGGCAGTTAATGGGGGATGAGGAGGGGGTAGAGTTTCTCAAAGTTGATTTTAATTATTTAAAAGGTCATTATCCTTTGACACTTAAGGGGATTGATATTTTTGAGAGGGCAAATAAAAATTTAAAGATTGGGTCTACATTGTTGAAGTATTATACAGAGTATTAAGAGGGGGAACTAACAGATAAATAGGGTGTTTTATATTCCATAAAGGCTCTGTCATTTGAATCAGTGAATAACTGGTTATCGCTTTTCTACAAGCCTGCAAAAGATCCTGATTCAATTGGACATTTATTTTCCATTCGACGTAATAGCTAAGTTTTAAATGGGGGTAAAAGGGGGTTTAAATTGGACCTGCTATTACTGTCCAATGTGCCTTTCAAGATTCCGTGGTGAATTTAAATTGAATCACCTCTTAAAACACTACAAGTGTCTTGGATACCAGTCCGTGGATACAGTTTAGGGCAATATTGGCATTTAGCGGTTCAATAATTTTCAGAACAAGCTTCTGCTGAGCGAAAAGGTGATTTTGGACATTGAAGCTGCATTCAAGTATGTGTCAAATGCATCAAATTTAATCGTGTTAAAGAACAGAAAGCCATTGTAGTCTATTTTGCCCATGCACAAAGAGACTCTAGTAATACCATGCAATTGGTGGATGTTCTTGAGACATCGGGGTGGGAAGATTGTATATGCACAGCTATGGTTGCACTTATGAAAACAGCTAATAAGGCAATTTTATGAATTCACAACACACATTATGCATTGACTGTATTACCAGAAGACGAAATTTAAATTAGAAATTGGGATATATACTGGGTTTGTAAGAAACAAATTGTTGAGGGTTGTGGTGATGCGAAACTCCGCAACCATGACCATTTTGATGATTCTATTCAATCTTGGGGGGAGTAACTTTCGGGAGTTGCACATAAATTGTTTAATCTAAATGTTAAGCAGCAATACTTTCTACTGGTTTACATGCACAATTCCAACTACAACTTCAAATTCCTATTACCAGCATTGATACGTTAGCAGAATGGCGAAGCTGTGATTGGTAAATGGGTAGATTTTTTTTTTCTTATCACGCTATACCTAAGTTATCTGAGAACTTGCTAGTCGTAGAATTTAAATGGAAAACATTTGATAATTGTAATATGTGCTTGAATAAAATTCGTTTCTTAGATTCCTATAGTTTTTCCCTAAGTTTCTAAGTCGATTGATTCAAGTAAAAAAAGTGATGATTTTCATATTTTCCCCCAGATCAAAGAGTGCTCTCTAGATGATGAAAAGTATGATATATTTACGTTTAAGGGCATATGCCTTTACAAGTACTAAAAAACTCCGCCTCGAGGCTAAGTGAGGAAACATTACCACCCATCGAAGAAATTTATGATTCACTTCGTGATCGTCAATGCACCACTGCCGATAATGAATTTGCCAAGTAATTTTGGGCTATGGGTGGGTGTAAAATGGGTGGAATTATTGTAAAATGTACCTGGCAAGTTATATTTTGTCGTTGTTGGATATTGTAAGTAAAAACACGGATAAGATTCATGAGGAATTTGGGTTGAATATGGGGTATTATTTTTCAACTCCTCATCTGGTGATGGATTTAATTCTAAAGATTAGTGATGCTGAAATAGGTCTCATCACCGACGTAGATCAGCTCTTATTTGTAGTGAGATCCATGTAGGGAGGATTTATTTTCTACGGGGATCGTATCCATGAAACTGACCCGACTGGACACCGCACCGGAGAAAAGTTGAATTCGCTTTTCTTAGATATGAGTTCCCTTTATCCGTCGGCAATATCTCCCTTTTATTTGGCGTGTGAGAATTATCAGTGGCTTGAAAATCCTTCTACTCCAAATTTTCCCAAGACTCACACTGTTGAGTTGAATGGACCACAAGGATGGTTTTTTTGAAATTGATGGTGAAATACCTTTGGAACATCATGACTCGGTAAAGGACTTTGTTTTCCCGTGCTTAAATAGACCGGTGTCTAAGTACTCTTTGAGTCCGTATAAAGTATCTTTGGTAGAGGATGGGGGTAATCACTGGACACCTTGAAAACAAAAGCTTATTGCTGATCATGAGCCAAAACAGAATATTGTTGTACACCACCTTCTTTTTCGGTGGATCCTGGCCAGCGGTTTCAAGGTCACAATGATTCATAAGGCCCCCTAATTAAATCAAAAGCCATACATGAAGACGTTTGTTGACTGCTTTCTCAAGAAACTGTCTGAAACACAAACAGAGGTAGAAAAAGAGATATTTAAACTCATTTTGAATTTGGCCTTTGGTAAAATGTGTAAGAGTTGGTGCAACAGGAGTCGTTGTGAAAAAGTAACTGACCCAAAAGAATGTGCCCAAATCATTACGGATTTGAACTTCACATCGTTCACGATGACAAACTCCAATATGGTCTTTTTACATAGGAATAAAAGAAATGTAATATCAAATAAAACATTACTCAGTATCGTTTTGGTGTCTGTTCAATGCAGTGCGATTCATTCCAATTTGGATATATTTAACCCATAACGTAATTGCAGCGAAAGAGACGGTCAATAAGTGATAAGTTGTTCATTTTGGGTTTTGTTAAGTAGGGAATTGTTTTAGTGAGAAAAAAAGAAGAGAAAGGGAAGAGGAGGAAAGGAGGGAAAAGAGAAAAAAGAAAAAGGAAAAAAAGAAAGAGAAGGAAAAGAGGGAAATAAGGGGAAAAAAGAAAAGTTGAGAGTTTTTTTTTGTGTAAGGGATATGTAATATCGGGAAGGCAACAGTGTGTTTCAGTCTTAGAGCAGTACCAGAAAATATAGCCCAAGAGATTTTAGAGCTGGATATACATCGATGGCTAAAATCTCTAAACCTGAATGCTGGAAATGTGCGAGCGATAGATTCTGATGATTTTAGAAAGCTTGGCATAGTCCGTGTCACGCTGGCGTCCCCCATTGTTGCAGATACAATGTGCGAACAACGGAAAGAAGAAGACCTAAAATTTAATTTCAATAACGAAAGACATCCTGTTACGTGCGACAGAGTAGGGAAAAGACCACTTGTGGTTACTCTGAGGCGCGTACCGGGGGAGGCAACAGAGCAGGATATCGCAGTGGTCCTTACAGGCTACGGAGAAGTTTTAAATATCCGGAGGAAAAAATACGAAGGAATAGGACTAATTGAAGTCTTCACTTGCCGAGCCACAGCTTTGATGAATATAACAAAAGATATTCCTCCATCAATCATGTGAAAAAATGAGAAAATATTCGTTCGTTACGAAACGCAATCCAAATTGTGCTTTATCTGCCATGAGGCTAGCCACGAAGCTGAGCACTGCCAAAAAAAAGAAAAACTCGAGCTTGATCAGTGGTTTGGAACCAAGAGAACAGTAGATCATTAACAGATCACCCCGATTTCCCCCTACTACCACCAAACCCCACGAATCACCCGAAGCAGCAAAACTCGCGAGGAATCACTCCAGTAGTTCCAAAAACGCCAGATTTTCGAACTCCAGAGATCCAAAAGCTTACCCCGTTACAGGCAGTAGATATGGTCCTACAAGCTGTAGGAAACTTAACCAACGAACAGAGCACAAACCAAACAGAAGCAACCCCGGAAAGTACAGAAAGCAGGATAGTGTAGCCTAAAGGGGAAGTACCCAAAGAGAAACCAAAAAGAGAAATCCAAAGACCGATAGCGAAAAGAAAAGGCACAGAAAAGACTGAATGCGGGGCATCAGTCCTTTCTGCCCTAGAAAAGAAAAAGGAAACTCCCAAAAGACAACTAAGCAATTCTTCACTAATAGAAGAAAGTGAGAAGCCTGAAAAGAAAAAAGGGGTAAATATACCTGCAAAGAAATGAACCTGAACATAGGAACATTGAACTTAAATGATTTAAAGCAGATGAAGCGGCAAGAAATGTTTTTAGATTACCTAAAGAGATCAAGCTGGGACGTCCTAGCCCTACAAGAACTAGACACTCCGAAAATAAAAAACTTACAAAATTTACGATACATACTTTTCACCGCAGGCACAAAAAATGACACAGGCTTCATTATAAAAGATGAATTAGAAGTGAGTCCAGAGGATTTTACATACGAGGAAGATGGTAAAATATGTTCTATGAAATTTAGTGGAATGACCCTTACTTAGTGTAAATGTACACATGCCATCAGGCACCAACAATGCAAAGAAGAGAGTTTTTGTAACTGAGACAATACTACTAAAGTACACACCACCAAATGGAAAAATAGTCTTACTGGGAGATTTTAACTGCGTATTAAGAGAAGACGACATTTTGGTGTAAAATAAGAAAGTTGCACGTAGACGTATAAATGAAACACTTAAAAAATTTATTCGGACTTACAGTTTACTAGATGTATGGATAGAAAAAAAATAATAGCATATCTTTTACAAGAGTGGGAACTCGCAGCGCAAGCCGTATTGACAGAATTTATGTAACATCCGGAATGGAAAAATTAATTAGTCAAGTAGAACACGAACATGTAACTTTTTCTGATCACTATTCTGTACGAATAATTGTTGGAAAACAAACAAAAGATCAAATAATGAAGCCTGTTTTCTAGAAGCTGCACCCAGACTCGCTTATAGATAAGTGTGTAAGGAATAAAATCAGAGGAAAAATTCTGGATTTTATGGAAAAAGAAAAAAAAATCAAAAAGTCAACTGGAG
This sequence comes from Artemia sp. Qi Xiang Cuo, assembly GCF_049724085.1. NCBI lineage: Eukaryota > Metazoa > Arthropoda > Branchiopoda > Anostraca > Artemiidae > Artemia > Artemia sp. Qi Xiang Cuo. The sequence continues at coordinate 897,525 of NW_028300808.1, forward strand.
ATGTTTTTTAATATGAAAAGGTATAGAGCAACTTACATAATAAATTTAGAAAGAAAAGTGAACGAGGAAATCAAGACAAATGAGCGTCACTTGAAAAGAGTTCTCATACAACATAAAGTGGAAATAGAGGAACATACAAACAACACAATTATTGAGCACCAGAACATTAAAAACGAACTACAAAAGCTGGAAAATGAGCGTTTTGAACATTTGAAAAAAACTAATCGACTAAGCGAAATATATGAAGGGGAACAAATTAGTCTAGCAATGATCCAGAAGGCAAAAAAAAAGAGAAGAAAATATAATGAAACGTTTGAAACAAGATGATGGAAAAATAATCGAAGAAGAGAAACAAATCCGTGTGCAAGTCCGGGACTAATACCGAAAGATATATAAGAGAAAAGAGAATTTGGACATTGGAGGTTTTTTTAAAAGGTTTCTGCGTCACTAATGAAGTAGCCGACCATGAAATGAACTTTTATGTGAAAATATCACGGAACAGGAACTAAAACAAGCTCTGAAAGAAACAAAGAGCGGGAATGCCCCAGGAAAAGATGGCCTCGCATATCAGTTTTACAAACTCTTTTATAGTGAAATATCTGAAACGCTTTTAGGGGCGATGAATGAAATGATAAAAAAATAAGGAGACAAAACCGAAACACTAGCAGTTATTACTTTGGTCCCAAAAAAAGGAGACCCAGAGAAACTGGAAAATTGGAGACCGAATGCGCTACTGCCCTGCGATACTCGATTAGCTTCAAAAATATTGACTAATCGTCTAAAGAAGATTATTGGGAAGATATTAGGAGAGACTCAATACGGTGGGATAAAAGGCCGAAAAATACAGCATATACATAGAATGCTGAGAGATCTATTCCTGGAAAAAGAAGAAGAGCTTTTAAAACGTGAACTTTCGTGAGTATTAATCTGCATAGATTTAATTAAAGCATGACACGTTAGAGAGAGAAATATTATGGATTTTGATGAAAGAGAAATTTTCTTTTTGTAAAGAGTTTATAAATTTTTTTTAAGAACCTATATATAAATGCTACAGGCCAGATTGTTTTGAATGGAGAAAAGACGAGACCATTCCCCTTTGAAATTGGTTTAAGACAAGGAGACCCAAGCTCGTCGTATCTTTTTAAGATTTACCTTGATCCTTTAATACAATATATTGAAGCAGGTATTACATGTATACCCATTCGCGAGGCAAAGGTACTCAAGTCAGCGGCTTATGAAGACGACACAACTTTCTTAGCGAATGAATCTCAAGATGTACTGGAAGTAACTCGAGCCCTGAGATGGTACGAACAACATTATAAGGTAAAGATCCACAAGAAAAAGAGCAGCATGCTACCTCTAAGTAATAATAAAAAATGGAAAAAGAGCTTGGAAAATTTTTCTTGGTTACCAGTCGTGACGTCGACGAAAATACTTGGAGTTTATATTAGCACAGAAAGAAACATGTGGCAGAAGGCTTGGTCTAAGAAAGTAGCAGAAAATCAGTACATGCTAAATGGCAATGAAAAAAATCGGTCTTTGACAGTATTCCAAAGAGCAACATGTATTGCATCCCCTGACTCCTCTATCTTGCACCCATAACCCCTCTCCCGGATTCCCTGGCGACCGAAATTGAGAAACATTTTTGGAGGTTTGTATGGCATGGTAAGGTTGAAAAACTAAACAAGGGAATGCTCTATCAACCTAAAGATAAAGGTGGAAATGGAGTTTTGGATTTTCGGTCAGCCTGCAAGAACCTCCTAATAAGAAATACCATTGACTCCCTAAATGGAGGAAATAATTCTATTTTAACAAGAGAGTGGCTAATAAAAGAACTGAATGAAGAAGATTTTCCAGAAAAAAAGATCCCATTGTATGCACGAAACATTTTTAAAGTTATACAACGGGCAAAAGAAACTGGCCTGTTAGAAGTAGAGGAAAAAATGAAAAAACGTGAAATTGGAAATTTGCTCAAATTGACTGAAAATGAACCAATTTATCATGTAAAGGAAAAAGAACCTTTTATTAATTTTGAAACAGCATTTAGTAACTTCCACGCCTTCCCCATGGAAACAAGGGTGAGAGAAGTTATGTTTATGATAAAACATAGGATTATGCCGTATAGAGATATAATTGCGCGTTTTATTAGAAGTGAAAACCCAAGGTGTCACCTCTGTTCAGAGGTGGTACTAGATGGATTATCTCATGAATATTTGGAGTGTGAGAAAAATAAAAATATATTTAATTTTGTTTTTGAGATTGGAAGAAATTTAGGTGTGAGTATAGAAAGTAAGGAGGATAAAAAAAGGATTATAAAGTTAGATATAAGGGAAAAAATGGAGGATAAAAAGAAAAATATGGTGTGTTTTATAGTAGGAAATTAATGCCGGTATGTATGGAGTAGAAGAAAAAGGAAGGAAAAAATAAATATCGATATTTTTAAAAAGTTTTTGATAAAGAAGTAGATTTTTTGAGAATAAGTAATAGATTTGAGAAATATTTTGAAATGAATATTTATTAAAATATGTTTTATACATTAAATTTTTTTTTTTAACTTTTTAATTATATATTTTATGAATATTTAATTATTTGATTTTTTTTTGTTAGAATTTGAGCAGTTAAAAAGGGCTTTTAGAAAACGAAGAAATGAAAAAAAAAATAAATAAAAATAAAAACTTTGTCTAAGTGTTGGGTGTATGTTTGTGTAAGATGATGTTCAGACAAAGCTTTTTATTTGGGCGTTTTTGAGGTAAGAGAGAGAGTAAATTGGGAGGATGGGATTATTGGGTAAACAGAGGGATTTTGGAGGCAAAATAAAGTATTTTTTTGGAGTTTGATAGTTGGTGCCACCGTGGAAGGGGTTCCCTATACCGGAAGGGCATCCTGCAAATCGGCTAGGCAGATGTTGTTATAATGCTGGTTAATTGGTTGTAGAATGCCCCCTAATGAAATCTGTAAAGTATTAACTGCTCAAATTTATAGTTTGATTGTTATGATAATGTAAAGTTAAAAAAATTTGTAAGTTTTTTTAGTGTAGGAGGTACATAAATGTAGTTATTAGTTTCGGAAATAAAGAAGTTAGTACCACTGAGAGGAGAGGAGGTGGGATTTATTAAAAAAAAAAAAAAAAAAAAAAAAACATTGCCACTAGCATTGCCATTTTGGATATTTAAAACAAAATTCATGTTGGAGTTTTATTACAATATTTTTATGCTCCAATGGCAGGGGGAGGGGCAAGCTCAAGTTTAATAGGGGACATAGATTTATTATTGTTTAATGTTATAAACACTGATAATTTATTAGACGAGTCGGAAAAAGGTACCTACATAAGGCTTTCGAAGAGATTACACCAGCTGGGAAGAGTCTATTTATCCGGAGCTAGTGAAATGACAGGCCCCAAAGCAATTGCTAAGGTTAAAATCTGAAACAAGGGGAAAGACTGGGTATCCCACGGTGTGTTTCCAGGTCCAAAGGTGTATTTTGTGGAAACAAAGAATGAGGTTACCAAACAAGTCTGCAAGGAAGTGCCTTAACACTATGTAAAAGAAAATTTCAACATGAGTGTTTATAAGAATAGTATAGAGAATAATTTAGTTCCAAGAGTGAGTGTCATGGATATTTGCTCTTTAAAGTATATATACTATACAGTTCATGTCGAAAAAATGCCGTGTCCAGCATATCGGATAAAGCTTATGTACGCGAGGAAGGTGTGAGGGTATTACCACACTGTCAATATATTACTTCAGATCGGGTTGATTGTGTAAATTGCAGAAATAAACTCGGTATGGAGAAAGTTCTATAGTAGTTGGGAGGGGGACGGGGCCGTTTTTTACGTCAATGGCGAGCGGCCGTATTTTCGTTTCCAGCTCAGTTATGTATATTTTACATCTTTTTATATTTATATGTTGTTGTTTTTTATTTATATTTATATATTTAACTTTTTTTTGTTGCGTAAAGCGGGAATTTTAATGTCTTTATTTATGTTTTGTTGCGTAAAGCCATAATTATACAGTATTTTATATTCTTCTTGTATAAAGTGATATTTTATATTTCTTGTTACTGCCCAGCCTTCACCGTGGTCACATTTCTGGCCACTCGTCACCAAAGTTGCACAAGTTGCCCCATTTTCAAATGTCATTTAATGTTCAAGTGTTTTAAATATGTTCAAGGGTTTATTTTTATACTGTTTAAAAAATTTGTAGTGTATTTAATTATATATTAAACAAAACATGTATTTTCTATTTCTTTTCAGTATTTAATCTACAGAGTGAAATTGTGTTAGGCTATATGTATTGTGACATTGAAGGAGTATGAATCAATTCAAAACCGTGTTTCGAAAATAAATCAAAACCTTGATAAAAGTAGAGTGCTAAGTTATACTTCTATGACTCTATGTTCCTTCCTGTGCTATTTGGGTGGATTGAGTTCCTTCCTGTACTATTTTGGGTGGATTATGTTCCTTGGCACCTTTCCAGAGCTTGAACTTATGGATTTGCTTGCCTTATGTTCCTTGGCACCTTTCCAGAGCATGTACTTATGGATTTGCTTGCCTTATGTTCCTTCGCGTCTTTCCAGAGCATGTACTTATGGATTTGCTTGCCTTATGTTCCTTGGCGTCTTTCCAGAGCATGTACTTATGGATTTGCGTAGACTATGTTCCTTCCTATACTATTCTAAGGGTTTTTGCTCCTTCCTATGCTATTCTAAGGGTTTATATGCCCTCTCATGGTATTCTAAGGGTTTATGTTCCCTCCCATGCTATTCTAAGGGTTTATGTTCCCTCCCATGCTATTATATAGCCCTATGTTCTTTCCTATGTTATTCTATGGGACCTCTACACGTGATTAAACACGTTTTGAAACTACATGCTATTTGCGTGAAGCTATAGGAAAACATTTCTATAGAAGCTCTACACTAATTCAAAGAGAGTGAGTATCTTCTCACATGGCGTTCCAATGTTATTCTATGGGACCTCTACAGGTGATTCAACACGTTTTGCTTGCCTTTCCTTGGTACCTTTACAAACGAGCGGGGATTCCCCACCGGTTCCTAAACATTGCAAAAAAGTGAGCAGTATGAGCGGGGATTCCCCACACAAGTTTGTTTCAAATCCACGTTTTTCAACCAGACTGTTTTTTGAGCCAACATCCGTTTTTTAGGGGTCCAATCCGAGACATCGGAGGTTGCTCAATATACGATAACTCGACTGGTGATTGGTTACAAATAGAAGGAGTGATTTTTTATTCGTACTTAAAGTACGTTCTTTTTTCTATTATGTAAATAACATCCCCCCTCCCCTCCTATGTTTATAAGTTTAATTCATCAGTTTCCTCATTCATTCTATTGAAATGGGCTTTCTTTATCTGCTTAAATAGAAGCATCTGTGTTACAAGAAACGGTCAGTTTTGGAAAACAGACTTTGCACGCTCGCGTTATCACAGATTAATAGCACATGTTTATGGATAGCGGCATGGGTTTTCCTTGACAAAGAAAGAAATTGTATTCTGGCCTAATTAGACGAGAGATATTCTATTTTCAATTGTATTCCATGATTAAGAGGGTTTTATAAAAAATATAGGGTGGGGGAGGGGAGCAATATATCAATTCTAACACCTTCGTTGCGAGGTGAAAAAACAAACTATTTCGTCGCATGGAAAGTAAAGGGGAGGGAGGGGGGATTCTTTTTACAGACTAATTTTTCTTCTGTAAAAAAGGGGATTGTTTTTTCAATATTAAATTTTCTTTTTTTTTAAGGAGGAGGTGGATTCATTCAATTACTATCCCCCTGATAGGAGAGCTAAGGCTAATGGTATTACTCTAATGCAACAACTGGAGATAGCCGAGTCATTCATGGCCACGCTAATACAGTCTGGTCAAAAACTGAAAAGAGAATGGACGGCTGCTCACAGAATGGTGAACCCCACTGGCTCATCTGTACAAGCCAGTGACATCGCCACCACATCTATGCAAGAAACGGACGGCACTCAACAGCAGTCTGAATTTGGAAATGTGGGTATTTTCACCTCTAGCTTCTACCTATTTCTGTCCAACTTTTTTTAAAAGTATTTTCTTTTCACCATTTTTCAACATCGTAAAAGTGTATGTCAGAGATATTAAAATTTTAATCCCCCGCCCCCAGCCATTTTTTTAAACTTCTCTGCTCCCCTCAGAGATAGCTGAATGTAATGCATTTTTTTTTATTGGCAAAGAAAGCACTCTTTTGCTTCTTTCTGAACTTTCTGTGGGAGGGGGGTGGAGGAAAGTATTTAGTTTAAATAATACTAGGAGGAGTTTTGAGGATGGGGTGAAAAAATGAACATTTTTTTTTTAACTTTATAAAATAATGGTTATTTCACATAGAAAATAAAACCTTTTTTCTATAGGTTAATGAATTAGCCTTTTCGTCATTTTTTCAACACTGTAAAAGTGTGTGTGTGTTTGTGTGTGTTTGTGTGTGTGCGTGTGTGTGTGTGTACGCGTGTGTTCGCATACGTGTGCATGTGTGTGGGCGCGTGTGTGTGCATGTGTGTGTGTGTGTGTGTTGTGTGTGTGTGTGGGTGTGTGTGTGTGTGGGTATGCATGTGCATGTGTTCTATTAACAAAATTTGTAATTTATTATGCACTTGTTTTATAAATAATGCTATAAGCAAAAATTTGTAATTTATTATGCAGTTGTTTGATAAAACTTTCCTCAAAGAAAAAAAATTGTTTGATAAATCCAACTAAGAAAAAAATAGTTTGCTATAATTGTGATAAAACTTTCCTCAAAGAAAAAAAACTCAATCCATTCATTTTCTAGTTTCAGGGGAAGCTACGAAAACAACTGCCTTCCCTGGCCCAGGACTTCAGAATATCATGGGAAATTGTCCCCTCTCTCCAGATGATGTTAGTGAAGGTACGTCATTTAGTATCCCCCTGGATTTTCAATTTACAACTGAAGAAATGGATAGCCTTATGCAAATTGTTGGACCTAATGTTTCCGGGGACATTTTTGACGATGACTTTATAATTAGTGAATTGGATCCTGTGCAAATAGGTTCAGGACATGAAAATAGCGTCACGTCCCCAAAACTACGTGAATTTTATTTGTTGGAATTTGCTCTAGGTCACTTGCAAACACATAGGGTAGATTTTAATCCCCCGAGGAAAACCTGGTTGACGGGAGTGTCATTTTAACAGACCCTGTAAATGTTCTTCATACCTACATCGACCGAATTCGAGCACTTATTGAGATTCAGATTCAGAAATGGGGGGGGGGGGGTCAAGGGGGGATTAAAGCATCGGTAAATCAAAAATTTTATTTAAAAAAGGGGACATCTGGGGACATTTTTTATATTCATTTTTCAATTGGCAATCAAACTTTTTACCCAGATCTAAATGAATTTGAGGGTAACTTTTTCAACTGCGTTAATAAATTGATATCAACTTTGGACACATTCAACGAGAGGGGAAGCGGGTCCATAATTTTATACATTGAACACATGGACCTGAATCTCAGTAGATTTTAAAAAAACTTTAGTTTAAGAGGGGCGGGTAGAGAAATAAAATGCCACCCAGATTTGTCGGCTACCAAAGGTGTTCAGGGTTTCAGATTTGACACGGGACTGCAATGCTTTAAATATGAATTTTCAGCAGCAGCCCATAAACATTAAAAGATGATTCAACAATAAAAAATCTCAACAGACTTGCGCGTAACGGTGGGGAAAATATCCCTAAAGTAAATTTTGATTGTTTAGAGGGGAAGTATCCAGTGTCTTTAAAAGAAATAACCATATTTGAAAAAGCAAAGGAAAATTTTGGGTTGGGGGTGGTTGTTCTCCAGTAGGACACTGAATTTGTAAATGGGGGAAAGAAACCGAATAAAAAAGGGTTTCTATGTTCAGTTAGGACACCGTTGGTAGATAATGTTAAAAATTGGGTTTGGGTTATTTATTAGTCTCCCAAAGATGTAAATTCCTATGGTCATTTTTTCCCCGTTACGGCAATAAGTCGATTCTTATCCCAAGGCGTGAAAAAAGGGGAACATCTCTATTGCCTCATGTGCCTCTCTCCATTTAGATCTGAGCGAATATTCTCGGATCACATGAGATATTGTAAAATTCATGGCACTCAAAGAATAGAAATGCCGGCAGAAGGCAAAGATCATAAACATAGGAGGGGAGGGGGGATGTTATTTACATAATATAAAAAAGAACGTACTTTAAGTACGAATAAAAAATCACTCCTTCTATTTGTAACCAATCACCAGTCGAGTTATCGTATATTGAGCAACCTCCGATGTCTCGGATTGGACCCCTAAAAAACGGATGTTGGCTCAAAAAACAGTCTGGTTGAAAAACGTGGAGTTGAAACAAACTTGTGCGGGGAATCCCCGCTCATACTGCTCACTTTTTTGCAATATTTAGGAACCGGTGGGGAATCCCCGCTCGTTTGGAAATGTACCCCACTAATGTACCCGCGAGGGTACATTAGCTCACTTTTTTGCAATGTTTAGGAACCAGTGGGGAATCCCCGCTCGTTTGGAAAGGTACCAAGGAAAGGCAAGCAAAACGTGTTGAATCACCTGTAGAGGTCCCATAGAATAACATTGGAACGCCATGTGAGAAGATACTCACTCTCTTTGAAATAGTGTAGAGCTTCTATAGAAATGTTTTCCTATAGCTTCACGCAAATAGCATGTATTTTCAAAACGTGTTTAATCACGTGTAGAGGTCCCCTAGAACATAGGAAGGAACATAGGGCTATATAATAGCATGGGAGGGAACATAAACCCTTAGAATAGCATGGGAGGGAACATAAACCCTTAGAATACCATGGGAGGGCATATAAACCCTTAGAACAGCATAGGAAGGAGCAAAAACCCTTAGAATAGTATAGGAAGGAACATAATCCACCCAAATCCATAAGTACATGCTCTGGAAAGACACCAAGGAACATAAGGCAAGCAAATCCATAAGTACATACTCTGGAAAGACGCCAAGGAACATAAGGCAAGCAAATCCATAAGTACATGCTCTGGAAAGGTGCCAAGGAACATAAGGCAAGCAAATCCATAAGTTCAAGCTCTGGAAAGGTGCCAAGGAACATAATCCACCGAAAATAGTACAGGAAGGAACATAATCCACCCAAAAAGCACAGGAAGGAATATAGAGTCATAGGAGTATAACTTAGCCCTCTACTTTTATCAAGGTTTTGATTTATTTTCGAAACACGGTTTTGAATTGATTCATACTCCTTCAATGTCACAATACAAATAGCCTAACACAATTTCACTCTGTAGATTAAATACTGAAAAGAAATAGAAAATACATGTTTTGTTTAATGTATAATTAAATACACTACAAATTTTTTAAACAGCATAAAAATAAACCCTTGAACATATTTAAAACACTTGAACATTAAATGACATTTGAAAATGGGGCAACTTTGGCAACTTTGATGACGAGTGGCCAGAAATGTGACCACGGTGAAGGCTGGGCAGTAACAAGAAATATGAAATATCACTTTATACAAGAAGAATGTAAAACACTGTATAATTACGGTTTTACGCAACACAAAATTAATAAAGACTTTAAAGTTACCGCTTTACGCAACGAAAAAAAAAATATATTAATATAAATAAATAAATAAAAATATATAAATATAAAAACATGTAAAATACACATTGCTGAGCTGGAGCAGAAAAAACGGCCGCTCGCCATTGACGTAAAAAACGGCCCCGTCCCCCTCCCAACTACTATAGAACTTTCTCCATACCGAGTTTATTTCTGCAATTTACACAATCAACCCGATCTGAAGTAATATAATGACAGTTTGGTAATACCCTCACACCTTCCTCGCGTACATAAGCTTTATCCGATATGCTGGACACGGCATTTTTTCGACTTGAACTGTGTAGTATTTATACTTTAAAGAGCGAATATCCATGACACTTGCTCTTGGAACTAAATTATTCTCCATACAACTTCTAAAAAAGCTCAAGTTGAAATTTTCCTTTATATAGTGTGAAAGCACCCAATTGCAGACTTGTTTGGTAACCTCATTGTGTGTTTCCACAAGCTACACCTTTGGACCTGGAAACACACCGTGGGATACCCAGTCTTTCCCTGAATCGGATTTTAACTTTAGCAATTGATTTGGGGCCTGGCACTTCACTAGCTCCGGATAAACAGACTCGTCCCAGTTGATGTAATCTATTCGAGAGCCTTATGTATGAACCATTTTCCAACTCGTCTAATAAATTATCAGTTTTTATAACTTTTAAAAGTAATGAATCTGTGTCCCCTATTAAACTTAAACTTGCCCCTCCCACGGCCATTGGAGCTTACACATATTGTAATAAAACACCAACATGAGTTTTTTTTAAAAATCCAAAATGGAACTGCTAGCGGCAATGTTTTTTTTTTTTTTTTTTTTTTTTTTTTTTTTTTTTTTTTTAATAAATCCCACCTCCTCTCCACTCAGTGGTACTAACTTCTTTATTTCCGAAACTAATAACTACATTTATGTACCACCTACACTAAAAAAAACTTACAAAATTTTTTAACTGTACATTATCATAACAATCAAACTATAAATTTGAGCAGTTAATATTTTATTGATTTCATTAGGGGGCATTCTACAACCAATTGACCTACATTATTACAACATCTGCCTAGCCGCTTTGCAGGATGCCCTTCCGGTATAGGGAACCCCTTCCACGGTGGCACCAACTATCAAACTCCAAAAAAATACTTTGTTTTGCCTCCAAAATCCCTCTGTTTACCTTATAATCCCATCCTCCCAATTTACTCTCTCTCTTACCTCAAAAAAGCCCAAATAAAAAACTTTGTCTGAACATCATCCTACACAAACATACACTCAACACTTAGACAAAGTTTTTCATTTTATTTTTATTTATTTATTTTTTTCATTTCTTCGTTTTCTAAAACCCCTTTTCAACTGCTCAAATTCCAACAAAAAAATACAAATAATTAAATATTCATAAAATATTTAATTAAAAATTTATAAAAAAAATTAAATGTATAAAACATATTTTAATAAATATTCATTTCAAAATATATCTCAAATCTATTACTTATTCTCAAAAAATCTACTTCTTTATCAAAAACTTTTTAAAAATATCGATATTTATTTTTTCCTTCCTTTTTCTTCTACTTTGTACATACCGGCATTAATTTCCTACTATAAAACACACCATATTTTTCTTTTTATCCTCCATTTTTTCCCTTATATCTAACTTTATAATCCTTTTTTTATCCTCCTTACTTTCTATACTCACACCTAAATTTCTTCCAATCTCAAAAACAAAATTAAAAATATTTTCATTTTTCTCACACTCCAAAAATTCATGAGATAGTCCATCTAGTACCATCTCTGAACAGAGGTGACACCTTGGGTGTTCACTTCTAATAAAACGCGCAATTCTATCTCTATACGGCATAATCCTATGTATTATCATAAACATAAATTCTCTCACCCTTGTTTCCATGGGGAAGGCGTGGAAGTTACTAAATGCTGTTTCAAAATTAATAAAAGGTTCTTTTTCCTTTACATGATAAATTGGTTTATTTTCAGTCAATTTCAGCAAATTTCCAATTTCACGTTTTTTCATTTTTTCCTCTACTTCTAACAGGCCAGTTTCTTTTGCCTGTTGCATAACTTTAAAAATGTTTCGTGCATACAATGGGATCTTTGTTTCTGGAAAATCTTCTTCATTCAGTTCTTGTATTAGCCTATCTTGTTAAAATAGAATTATATCCTCCATTTAGGGAGTCAATGGTATTTCTTATTAGGAGGTTTTTGCAGGCTGACCGAAAATCCAAAACTCCATTTCCACCTTTATCTTTAGGTTTATAGAGCATTCCCTTGTTTAGTTTTTCAACCTTACCATGCCATACAAACCGCCAAATATGTTTCTCAATTTCTGTCGCCAGGGAATCTGGGAGGGGGGTTATGGGTGCAAGATAGAGGAGTCGGGGGATGCAATACATGTCGCTCTTTGGAATACTGTCAAAGACCGATTTTTTTCATTGCCATTTAGCATGTACTGATTTTCTGCTACTTTCTTAGACATAGCCTTCTGCCACATTTTTCTTTCTGTGCTAATATAAACTCCAAGTATTTTCGTCGACGTCACGACTGGTAAACAAGAAAAATTTTCCAAGCTCTTTTTTGATTTTTTATTATTACTTAGAGGTAGCACGTTGCTCTTTTTCTTGTGGATCTTTACCTTATAATGTTGTTCGTACCATCTCAGGGCTCTAGTTACTTCCAGTACATCTTGAGATTCTTTCGCTAAGAAAGTTGTGTCGTCGTCATAAGCCGCTGACTTGAGTACCTTTGCCTCGCGAATGGGTATACCTGTAATACCTGCTTCAATATATTGTATTAAAGGATCAAGGTAAATCTCAAAAAGATACGACGAGCTTGGGTCTCCTTGTCTTAAACCAATTTCAAAGGGGAATGGTATCGTCTTTTCTCCATTCAAAACAATCTGGCCTGTAGCATTTATATATAGGTTCTTAAAAAAAATTTATAAACTCTTTACAAAAAGATAATTTCTCTTTCATCAAAATCCATAATTTTTCTCTCTCTACCGAGTCATATGCTTTAATGAAATCTATGCAGACTAATACTCACGAAAGTTCACGTTTTAAAAGCTCTTCTTTTTTTTCCAGGAATAGATCTCTCAGCATTCTATGTATATGCTGTATTTTTCGGCCTTTTATCCCACCGTATTGAGTCTCTCCTAATATCTTCCCAATAATCTCCTTTAGACGATTAGTCAATATTTTTGAAACTAATCGAGTATCGCAGGGCAGTAGCGAAATCGGTCTCCAATTTTCCAGTTTCTCTGGGTCTCCTTTTTTTGTGACCAAAGTAATCACTGCTAGTGTTTGGGTTTTGTCTGCTCCTTTTTTTTATCATTTCATTCATCGCCCCTGAAAGCGTTTCAGATATTTCCCTATAAAATAGTTTGTAAAACTGATATCCGAGGCCATCCTTTCCTGGGGCATTCCCGCTCTTTGTTTCTTTCAGAGCTTGTTTTAGTTCCTGTTCCGTGATATTCTCACAAAAAAGTTCATTTCATGGTCGGCTACTTCATTAGTGACGCAGAAACCTTTAAAAAAAAAAACCTCCAATGCCCAGATTCTCTTTTCTCTTATATTTCTTTTGGTAGTAGTCCCGGACTTACACATTGATTTGTGTCTCTTCTTCGATTATTTTTCCATCATCTTGTTTCAAACGTTTCATTATATTTTCTTCTCTTTTTGTTTTTGCTTTCTGGATCATTGCTAGACTAATTTGTTCCCCCCATGCTATTCTATAGCGCTGTGTTCTTTCCAATGTTATTCTATGGGACCTCTACACGTGATTAAACACGTTTTGAAACTACATGCTATTTGCTTGCTTTTCCTTGGTACCTTTCCAAGCGAGCGGGGATTCCCCACTGGTTCCTAAATATTACAAAAAGTGAGCAGTATGAGCGGGGATTCCCCACACAAGTTAGTTTAAACTCCACGTTTTTCCACCAGACTGTTTTTTTAGACAACACCCCTTTTTTTGACCAATCAGAGAAAGTGGAGGCTGCTCAATATACGATAACTTGATTGGTTATTGGTTACAAATAAAAGGAGTGATTTTCATTGAAAATATTCTGATTAGTCTGAAGTTGCTTATGAGAGTGCTAGGGCTCTAAAAAATGGATGTATTTGAGAAAGAGCGAATCATGGGTAATCTTGTGTTTATGGACAAACTTTTGATCCTAGATGACGATTCTCAAGAGTTGTCTATTCAAAGGAAGATATTTTCTCAGGGAATGCTTGTCGATATAATGAAAACTGATTTTCCATCATTAGACTATTGTATGAAGCTTCTACGTCGTGGTCCAAATGCATTTAGACAATTTATTGATATATTGATCACGACACGGCAAAATGGTATTGTGGATATGCTTTTAAACACCAGTTTAGAAATTTAGGACTTTTTTTTATGAGAAATATGGCGTTCAAGGATGATTTACTCCTCTCTCTCTCTCTATCCCAGTCAATTTGTTGTTGCTGATAGCTCAGTTTCATTGTGGCGGTGAGAGTATCAACACATGAAAAAATGTTCTATACATGTCCAATATGCATATAAACACTGAGAAGCAGATCGTAATCTGTGAATTGTGCAATTCTTGATGAGTCTGAATAAAAGTGTAGATTGTGCAACCCCTGTAAATTGCAAATAAGATAAGCTATACAAATTTATGATTGTAATTCAAGTAATGAAGAGGTGTGTGACTCTCATCCTAGAGGGCACCTATGCTCCAATTGCCACTATGATAAATGTAATCAATGGGAGAATACATATCACGGTATGATTGGAAAGAATCCTAAGCGTGATTTTAGTTTATTGCTAAGAGATTGGTATCGTCATGGTTTCAGATTGTTCTGGGAGGAGGAACCGGGTCAGCGATTCAACTGTTGGAACAACAAAAGAATATGGTTTCTACGTCATCGTGGTGAAGACAATGACTACTACGATTATAAGCCCACTGATTTTTATTTAGCTGTGACGGAATGTGATTCGCCACTTGAGGACACTATTTGTGACATTACTTCAAATAAACAAATTGAAACATATGAATTCTATAGAATGAATGAGAATAGTATAATCGATTATACAAGGAGATATGACAATAATGAAGTTACACTCTATTGAAAATGTGACCCTGATAATGCAGTACATCAGGATCAGTATACTGTGAATTTAGATGATCTACCTGCATTAGTTGTTATTGACAAATATCTAGTAGAAGATGAAATCTAAAGAGTAGAAAAGTCGTTTTTATCATGTATACACATATTTTTCATTTATTGATAAACAATTTCAAATACAGTTTTAGAACATTTGATTCGTAGGGCACTAAAATCAATATTAAAAAAGCTTGTAAGTATATTTCCCACTAGAAAGTCGTTCAATCGAGGTGAATCAACGTAGATGCCGAGAAACTGCTTGTAGCTATAGCCAAGACATCTGAATACGAAAAAGAGTAGTGCATGAAAGCCACATGTCTTAGTCGTTAAATCCTGTACTCTTCGTTGATTTTAATAATAGTTTTCCCACTGCTTTCAATAAAGTTACTGATGTATTGAGTGTAGAATTTATACGATAGGCCAAGACGATCAAAAAATTCAATATTCTTCGCTGTTTGAAAGATGCATAGCCAATGGCCAGTCTTCAAAGTCGATGGACTGCTATTAACAATGATTAGGGTATTGTTAACGCTTGGAATTTATTCAATGAAGTTCATTGGGATGCACTAGGACTTGTACTGGGACATGTATGGATCCATACTAAATACGTTGATTATTGGGTTTGTGTTCATGGTGCTAGGTCTAGTAGAACACTGCCGTCGGGTGTGATCTCCCAATAGGTTTCAAATTGACTAAATGATATTAGCGTGAAACTCTCAGTCAAAGCATCGGCAAATATATACTCTAAACGTACATTTCCTGTTCGTACTATGCTCATATCCTGTGTCCCCGACAAGTCCAAAACAATTACACCATGATTTTTTTAAAACATTGAATCGGTTATTTCATTTTCAAATAGTTGAGAGTCATGATCTAGGGATTGCATGGTCAACTCGTACAGAGTTCTATTGGATTTTTTGTCAAATGATAGAGTGTACAGTGGAATACAATTCACTTTGCACACAAGGCTAGATAGACCGAAAAAATTAAAATCATGGGGGGATTCAGTCCAGGATCCAACGATACTTCCACTCTTTACAAAGGCCAAAACCAATTTTGATGGCATTTCTCCATTGATAAATGATGAATCGGTATAGCTACGAAAACCGGCGGGAATGTGACTTTGATTGGTGATTGTATGGGGGATAAGAAGTTTTATGTTGTTGCCATTGGCTCTTAGCTTTTCTACTGCCAATGCAACATAACTCATAACCTGTTGTTTTCGAACGTGGAGGATTTCCGATGTGATAATGACATTTGCATCGGGTGCTGCAGGAAGTGTTTTTCTCAAAATGAAATTCGATCGGGCCAGTTGCAAATATATCTCAATCTTGACATTGGGGGGTAACCATTGAGATATGTTGAATATCTCTTGATTTAATTATCCAACCAGATGATACTCCTGGCTCACTGCAGTAGTCAACTCACCGTCAGTATCAACACCTGATCGATATTCATAGCCCAATGATTGTCCTCGCAACTCCTTGTATGCCTTTGGTGTCATCATCATATATTGTATGTAGCTTGCATAGTTGGATAAATTATTGCTAGTGCTCACCAATGTTCCATTAATAAATACATTAATTTGTTTGAATAGGTTGTGTAGAATACAGTTTTCGTAGGAGAGATCATCGGCAACAGTTGGAGTTGTATTATCTGACTTTTTCTTCACATTAACATTTAAATCAATAAATGTTGATGACAAATAAATGAAATAGTCTTCATTGGAAAATATTTGAAAGTGTATATTTACTGAGAGGGGTTGTTGGGGGTGAAATTGTTCATAATAGCCATACTTGATACTGACATCATCATTTTCAGCATTGAATAGATTCAATGAGGAACTGATTGATGGGTATGATTCCTTGTGGGGGAGATAAGTCATATTAAGAGAAGAAACCTTTCTTTGATCTAACACTCTTTTTCTTCTTTTTCTGCTTATTGGCCTTCTTTTTTTTATTCCTCAAAGTCCTTGTTGATGTCCTTTCCTTCCCGCCTGGGTAGAGACTGATGAGTGAATGACGCGCACGCTTTCTTTTCAAACCCTCCCCATTTTGCCCAGGTTTTAATTGCTCACCAACGGCTCTTGCTGAAGATCTAATATTTTCCTTAACACTCTCCTTGAAATTCTTGCCCGACCCCCAGTCCTGTAGTGTGGAGGCAGCAAAATTTGATGCAGCAGGTACAAAATATTTTCTGGCAAGGGGTAGTGCAGAATGAAATAGCCTAGCAAACCAGCTACCAAGACCAGAGCCAGACATTGTAGTACGTCCCTTGTAGTAGTCCAATCCATTGCCTATTTGACGTGGACTCAGAGCACCAGCATAACAATCGATATCGGGACAGACAAATGGAATTCTTCTATTGTTCATTTTAGGTGATGGTGCTGTCGCCGACAATGGGTCGAAAATGACATTTAATCACTGCTAAGCCTTTTGTTATTGCTAGTGGATCACCCAATTCACTTCTTAGTGTTAACTGGCAGAGTTCGAAATACGAAGTGTTTACAGGAACATATTGAAGATGCTTTATATTTTAGTCATGAACAAGTTCATGGGTTGTTTTTCGTTCAAGAACACGTAGGAGGGGGACATTTGAATTAACAACTCTCGATGTTTTCACAAAAGATGCATAAAAATATATGCAAGAGTCCGAGGCGAAACGAGATGGATAATCAGCAAAAATAACTTGGTCCATCCCGTAAACAGTGACAGCATTTTCCCCATTGATTACATTCTGTTTAAAGCCAAGAACGTCTCTCAGATTATCATTGAGAATAATTATTTCGGTGTCAACAGGTGAGGTAATGTAAATCCTATCGTGTTCCAATGAACAATTAAAATGGAATGTACCATTCCTAAAATATGAGATTTTTCTATTGATTGTACGACACAAATCTGTCATATTATTGTATTCAATATATTTCAATTTAACATGTGGATATTCGCTATATTGAAGTGCTTCAACCCATTCATAGTCGACAAAGAGTGACCAATCGAATGGTATAACTTTTATATCATACACACGATCCTTTCTAAGGATATCATCTGTATTTTTGAGAATACAGTCGACAAGAGCCCCTTCATACTTTCCGTCATCGAATTTTATGGCGGGGGAGAGTTTTGTCCAAAAATCACTTGTCTTATTCAAGTCGTTGTAGAGAGGATCGGAAACGTTGGACATAAATGTTACACAGAAATCATTGGGCATTGTCAACATCTTCAACACTGATCCAAGAATCAAAATCAGAGCTGTATCCTAGCCACCGAAGAAGTAACTGTTTCCTACCCCTGCGAGTACGAGTCTTTAATATCTTTTCAATTTGATAGATTTCATGATAGAGATAGATTTGATAGATTTCATGATAGATTTGATAGAGTCATAAAAGCCGCAGAGAATCTCTTCATCTTTGGTATCACGCAAACGATAAGTTATGGGTTTAGTGTCTAGGATCTTTGCCACTTTAAAAAGCTCTGTGGACCACAAGTAACTCCCCTTTTCAAAAACATTAGTTGCTCTATTAATTCGAACAGTATCGCCAATATTGAATTTTTTTCTTGAAACACTTTTTATTGGAATATTGTTTAAGAAAGGTTTCAAGTGTATCATGATCAGAATGATGAACTTCCGTTGGGGTTGAAGTGGACAATGATCGATGAGGTCGTTGATTATAAATCAACATGATTTTATCTAAATTATGAATAAAAGCAGATGTATTTTTCAATGTATAATATCTTGAAATTAAAAGTCGAATAGTTCTTATCAATCGTTCAGCCAATGCAGCATTTATAGTACTATGACCATGATAGAGCAGTGTATTATATTTTGCTAGTACTTATGCAACATGGGGATTTATAAATTCACTACCACGATCCGTTTGAATTTTTTTATATGAATCCTGTTCGAGAATACTTTCAATGGCTTGAGCAACTTCAACACCTCTCTTCGAGCGCAATGGAACGGCATATGCATAGCGACTAAAAACACTGTTTGAAGTAGAATGTAATTGTATGGTGTATTGTGACGTCTTTGAATCTCATCTAGAGTTAGGAGATCTGCTTGCATTATATGCAATGGGGAAAAGGCTTTAGTTTTTCGATAATGATTAGCAAGAAGTCTATGATTTCTATGCGGAGTGTAACTTGATTCATTTTGTAGATAGTCTTTTACACTTTTAGCGTGAACATAAGTGACTTTGGAAAGAGTGGTGGGGGAACTCCCCACTTCACCAATATTTTCATAAACACGCTTCAGAACTTCAACCATTTTGAATGTAAACGTGTAGTGTAACGTCCGCTATCCTTTTGTATAATGGTGGCTGGCGATGGGGGTGATGTTGACTTGATACTTCCTCGCTTTTGTCTAGCTATCAATGATGTACTGCTCCCCCTTGTTGTCAAGTTTCCACTAGGTGTGCTAGTATTTTCCAAAATTGATTTAAAATCTTCTTCTTCTTCTTCATATTTTAATGGTGTTGTTGGTGCAAGTTCATTTAATGTTTTTAGAATTTGCCTATTGCTAATAAGGCTTTTGGGAAAGTAATGTATTTAGAAAGTTGTATAGATGATCGTCAAATGATAATAGTCCTTTACGATTTGTAGCAATATCATAGATTAAATCAAGTAGATTATAGCTTTTGCCCTGAATTATAATTTCTTTCCCATTACTATCAACTTGAATATGATCTTGACCACTTTCCATGAGATAAGTTATGAGTCGTGTACTTTGTTAACGATATTAGTGGGGTATTTGATTTCCAAATTTAGATAAAATTTAATACAATTCCTCCTTCTTCAATTGTGTTCCAGCAGCAGCAGACTCCTTAGGAGATGATTCTTTTTTTTTATCAATACCACTGGCCTTCGCACGATAGGGTTTGTGTTTGTCCACTCGGCGAAGTGCATCTTGAAGTAAAAGCAGTTTTTTATCATCCTCAATATTCTCATTGTCAATGAATTTACTCAGATTGTTCTCAAAGTGTTCCACGGGTGAGAGAGCGAGTTCTATTGGAGTCAATTTATAGGGTTTTGCCATCTAGAGAAAACTGTTTACAAGTCCTGCAATTATTGGTAGTAAAAGTGTGAAAAGGCTACCGCCCGCCTGAAGAAGTCGTTTCCTTTTAAAATTCTTTCCTTTGTTTTTAGAGGCCAATGTACGTACAATGGAACGATGTTGCTTTGCCTGTTGCTTAACTACTTCTGTCAGTTGAACATTGTCCACGGTCAAATTTAAGCAATGTTCAGATATTAGATTAATGAAATCATTGTCAATACCCTGTTTGAGTATGGCATTCCTAAGTGGGGGTTTTGAGGTGCTTAGAACTTAAAATAAATGACTATTTTCATGTAGTTTCTTCAGTGTCATGATAACAACTAATAGGTCTTTTTACTGTTCACAGGGAGATATACTGTAATTTCATTGTCAAAAATATCTGTGACTACACGCAAATCTTCGGGTGCATTTTGATTAAGATCTAATAGGATGTAGCCGTAGGGTTTATTATTTGTCTGATTGTACGCTGAAAGCAGAAATTTGGGGGCGCCTGGATAGATTTGTTTATTGAGAGTTATTAGCGAGCTAGAATCACGAACAACTCTGTAGATGATATAATAGGTGCAGTTCAATGCAAGTGTTCACATACATTTGCTCTGGTGAAAGAGATTGTGTAGAACCAGAGTAATTGAAATATGTTCATGATGAGAGCGAACGGTGAACAATTACAGTATTTCCTGGGACCATTGTTCAATAGATTCAGCCAGATCGTCAATAATCAGCCAAGAGTTTGGTTCAATTACACTGAAAACATCAAGTCCCTGTATGAATTGTATTTGCACCAATCCCACTGTGCCAATTGCTTTTATTTTATCGTATGACTCCTGCCAAATACTGTAACAATAGTAGATTTTTTTCGGATTTTCCACAAACATTTTATCGCAATTTTTAATTATTTTAGTTAAGAGTGTTGTTTTGCCTGACATTGACGGTCCACACAGAAACGATCTGAATGGTGTTTTAAATTGATACATGTTTCCTTCCATAGTTCACCTGGACAACTAACTGTAGACTATAGTTGTCTAATGACTAAATAATTTCCCTATTACTACTAGTCCGTTCAAGAATAATAATGAGAACAAATCAATAAAGAATCATATTTCTTGTATTATAAACAACACTTTACAGAAAACAAAGAAAAATACACTTTTTTAAATTTATTTATAATAAAAAAATACACTAGAAAAAGCACTTTAATAAATATACTTTATTTACAAAAAATACAACATTAAATGAAAAAAAAATACACTTAAAATAATATCACTTTTTTTTAATTTGAATGCAACATGTATATTTACAAAAGCAAAAAAAAAATCTGCTCTAAGTAAAAAAAGATAACTTTGGTAGTGGCGGCGCCCCCCCCATTGGCGGCCATCTGGCCCCCCCATCCCCTGGGCTGCGAGGCCCCCCCCCAAGGTTTTGGGAAAATTTTATTGGAATTTATTCAAACCGAGACTTTCCCTATGGCTAACACATTCGGCTCGGTCGGAAGTTAAATACTGCCCCAGGGGAGGGTAGTTAGACCGTCTTGACAAACATAGACCTTGTCGGAAATGGTACTCAGGGCAATTTTTTCTACATTTACAGTAAAGTTCCTGTAGTTGAGTGAACGAATTGCCAGCAATTTGGCTCGTGGAATTGTATTTTGAACAATACAATTCCTATAGATGCCCATGTCGAAATTCTTATCCACATAGCGCGTGGGTACTCCTTTGCAACGTTTTTTTATTTCCTCGTCGCGTGTCTGTATAAAGTACACCTTCGGACTTACAAACATACCACGGGAAATCATGTCGCTTCCCGTTTCTGATTTAAAAAATAAAAGCTGATTTGGCACCCGACGTTTCACTAGCTCTGGGTAAAGCCCACTCCAATTGGTGTAGTCCATCCACGAGCTGATGACTTGACTGTGTACCAAATCATCAATTAGGTTTGGGGTTTTTACTTTTAGCAGTAGAGAATCTGTGTCCCCGTAGCAGACCTCTACTTGCCCCTTCTCCGGCCACTGTACCCTAGCCACATTGTAGTACAGTTCCAACATGAGCTTTTTAGAGATCTCCAAGATCGCACTGCCTGCAGCAATATTTTTATTCAGGACAATGCTTGTTTTTTCCTATTCAATAGTACCATGTCAGGGCCAATGATTGTAAAGGAAGTGTAATTCGAATCGGCAATAATTCGAGCACATTGTTCGGGATCGGTCACGACGTCACAACGATTGCTATTGTGAACACTCTCGCACATTTTACCAAAAGCCGAATTTAAAATGAGCTTGTAAATTTCTTTTTAGGCTTTCGTTTGTACTTCAGAACAGTTCTTGACAAAAGCGTTAACAACCTTCTTTATATGAGCTTTTCGGAAAATCCGGAGCGTTATAATAAACTGTTTGTCGGTGAAAAATTTGTTATGTATCCATTTTAAAGTCCCATCGTTAAAAGCAATATTTTTTTTTCTGCAGAAGGCAGGAATGAGCTTTTGGCTTGAAGAGAATCGATACAATCCACCCAATTCTACTAAATATCTATTGCGAGGACTCAAAGATTCCCTAGTCACAGGTCTATTGATGCATGGGAAAACAAAATCCTTTACAGAATCTTGAAGCTCAACTGGTATCTCCCCATCAATTTCAAAAAACCATCCAACCGGCCCATTCTCCTCAACACTGTGAATGTTGGGGAAATGGTGAGCTTGAGGGTCATTGAGCCATTTATTGTAATCGCAGGGTAGTGCATAACGTGACATGGCCGAGGGGTAGAGAGAATTCATATCAAGGAAAACTGCATCCGATTTTGTCCCCGTCTCCTCTCCAGTTGGATCAGTTTTCAAGAAACGATCCCCATGAAAAATGTATCCACCCCTCATTGAGCCTCTCGATGAACCGGTGCTGATCGATGTCGGTGATTAGCTAAATTTTTTCCCCGCTAATTTTTAGGATGAGGTCCAATACCAGATGAGGAGATGAAAAATAATATCCTAAATCAAGATTAAATTCCCCATAGATTGTGTCCGTATTTTTACACATAATGTCTAACAAAGTTAACACATCACTCGACAAATACAGCTTGCAGTAGTCAAACCCATTTTTACACCCTCCCTCTGCCCTCACTTTTTTAGCGAAACTGTATTCATCAGGGGTGCACCTAAGATCTTGTAGACTGTTGTAAAACGATTCGATCGATGGAATAGTTTCCTCAGCGAATATTGACATGGAACAATAATAATCATAAGGATAGATGCCCTTGACCGTCAAAAAATAATATAAATCATTTGGAAATTGTTACTTGAGAAGGGGAATAGCGTTGAAGCCGTCATCGTTTTTCTGCACTTGAATTAATTCGCTTAGAGATTTAGGAAAAAAACTGAAGGAATCTAAAAAGTAAATTTTATTCGTTTACTCAACCGCGTCTTCAACATATTTCCACATAAATTCCAAAACGAGCAACTTTTCCGATGATTTAGGAATGATTTTGTAGGAAAAGCTGTCTATCACTCATACATCATCCACTGTTCCATTTCTTTGAAGATGTGCCATTGCTGGTAGCACATGCTTCAGATCGTAGGTAAAATTATCTATAAAAACCGGAAGAAAGAGTTGCTGTTTAATTTTTAAATTACATGAATTGTGAGCTCACCCCCGAAAGTTACTTTTCCCCGTTGAATTGGGGTCAATAAAATGATTGTGATCCTGGACAGCGTCTTTTGGGGCAAGAACACCCCTACAAACCCAACAAATTGTCCCCTTTTCTTGTGCCAGTTGCTCCTTATCTGATAATGACATTCGGTAGCTGGTGTGACGCAATCATGAACTTGCACCGTTCGCTCATTTTTTTAAAGACACCAATAACTTCTCCATGCTACCCTCCTCATCAATAGACAAAAAAACTCTTCCAGCTGCATTTTATTATTAGAATCGCGACGGGCATGCGCATAGGAACACGCAACTAGTTTGTTTTCCTTGACTATATTTAGCCTTGATGGGTCCAATATCTCCACCAGTTTTGATTCACAATCCAAACATACTTTATCAACTTGTAACTACCCTCCCCTGGGGCACTATTTAACTTCCGACCGAGCCGAATGTGTTAGCCATAGGGAAAGTCTCGGTTTGAATACAGTCCAATAAAATTTTCCCAAAACCTTGGGGGGAGGGGGCCTCACAGCCTAGGGGGTGGGGGGGGCGGCTGGCCGCCATTGGGGGGGGGGGGCGCCGCCACTACCAAAGTTATCTATTTTTACTTAGAGCAGATATTTTTGTGCTTTTGTAAATATACATGTTGCATTCATATTAAAAAAAGTGATATTATTTTAAGTGTATTTTTTCATTAAATGTTGTATTTTTTTGTAAATAAAGTATATTTATTAAAGTGCTTTTTCTAGTGCATTTTTTTATTATAAATAAATTTAAAAAAGTGTATTTTTCTTTGTTTTCTGTAAAGTGTTGTTTATAATACAAGAAATATGATTCTTTATTGATTTGTTCTCATTATTATTCTTGAACGGATTAGTAGTAATAGGGAAATTATTCAGTCATTAGACAACTATAGTCTACAGTTAGTTGTCCAGGTGAACTGTTGAAGGAAACATGTATCAATTTAAAACACCATTCAGATCGTTTCTGTGTGGGCCGTCAATGTCGGGCAAAACAACACTCTTAGCTAAAATAATTAAAAATTGCGATAAAATGTTTGTGGAAAAGCCGAAAAAAATCTACTATTGTTACAGTATTTGGCAGGAGTCATACGATAAAATAAAGCAATTGCTGCCACCACGGGTTTGGTGCAGATACAATTCATACAGGGACTTGATGTTTTCAGTATAATTGAACCAAACTCTTGGCTGATTATTGACGATCTGGCTGAATCTATTGAACAATGGTCCCAGGAAATACTGCAATTGTTCACTGTTCGCTCTCATCATGAACAGATTTCCATTACTCTGGTTCTACACAATCTCTTTCATCAGAGCAAATGTATGCGAACACTTGCATTGAACTGCACCTACTATATCATCTACAGAGTTGTTCGTGATTCTAGCTCGCTAATAACTCTCAATAAACAAATCTATCCAGGCGCCCCCAAATTTCTGCTCTCTGCGTACAATCAGGCAAATAATAAATCCTACGGCTACATCCTGTTAGATCTTAATCAAAATACACCCGAAGATTTGCATGTAGTCACAGATATTTTTGACAATGAAATTACAGTATATCTTCCCGTGAACAGTAAAAAGACCTATTAGTTGCTATCATGACACTAAAGAAACTACATGAAAATAGACATTTATTTTCAGTTCTAAGCACTTCAAAACCCCCAATTAGGAATGCCATACTCAAACATGGTATTGACAATGATTTCATTAATCTAATTTCTGAACATTGCTTAAATTTGACCGTGGGCAATGTTCAACTGACAGAAGTAGTAAAGAAACAGGCAAAGCAACATCTTTCCATTGTACGTACATTGGCCTCTAAAAACAAAGGAAAGAATTTTAAAAGGAAACGACTTCTTCAGGCGGGCGGTAGCCTTTTCACACTTTTACTGCCAATAATTGCAGGACTTGTAAACAGTTTTCTCTAGAGAATGGCAAAACCCTATAAATTGACTCCAATAGAACTCGCTCTCTCACCCGTGGAACACTTTGAGAACAATCTGACTAAATTCATTGACAACGAGAATATTGAGGATGATAAAAAACTGCTTTTACTTCAAGATGCACTTCGCCGAGTTGACAAACATAAACCCTATCGTGCGAAGGCCAGTGGTATTGATCACAAAAAAGAATCATCTCCTAAGGAGTCTGCTGCTGCTGGAACACTATTGAAGAAAGAGGAATTAGATTCAATTGTATCGAAAATTGGAAATCTAATGCCCCACTCATATCGTTAACAAAGTAAACGACTCATAACTTATCTCATGGAAAGTGGTCAAGATCATATTCAAGTTGATAGCAATGGGAAAGAGATTATAATTCAAGGCAAAAGCTATAATCTACTTGATTTAATCTATGATATGGTTACAAATCATAGAGGACTATTATAAATCGACTCTCATCTATACAACCTTCTAAATACATTAAACTTTCCCAAAAGCCTTATTAGCAATAGGCAAATTCTAAAAAAATTAAATGAACATGCACCAACAACACAATTAAACTATGAAGAAGAAGAAGAAGATTTTAAATCAATTTTAGAAAATACTAGCACACCTAGTGGAAACTTGACAATAAGGAGCAGCAGCACACCACTGATAGCTAGACAAAAGCGAAGACGTATCAAGTCACCATCACCCCCATCGCCAACCACCAGTATACAAAAGGTTAGTGGACATTACACTACACGTTTACATTCAAAATGGTTGAAGTTCTGAAACATGTTTATGAAAATATTGGTGAAGTGGGGATTTCCCCCACCAGTCTTTCCAAAGTCACTGATGTTCACGCTAAAAGTGTACAAAACTATCTACAAAATGAATCAAGTTACACTCTGCATAGAAATCATAGACTTCGTGCTAATCATTATCGAAAAACTAAAGCCTTTTCCCCCTTGCATATAATGCAAGCAGATCTCCTAACTCTGGATGAGATTCAAAGACGTCACAATACACCATACAATTAAATTCTACTTGCAATCAGTGTTTTTAGTCGCTATGTATATGCCGTTCCATTGCGCTCGAAGAGAGGTATTGAAGTTGCTCAGGCCATTGAAAGTATTCTCGAAAAGGATTCGTATAAAAAAATTCAAACGTATCGTGGTAGTGAATTTGTTAATCCCCATGTTGCAAAAGTACTAGCAAAATATAATACACTGCTTTATCATAGTCATAGTCCTATAAAGGCTTCATTGGCCGAACGATTGATAAGAATTATTCGAAATTTAATTTCAAGATATCGCACATTGAAAAATACATCTGCTTTTATTTATGATTTAGATAAAATCATTTTGATTTATAATCAACGACCTCATCGATCATTGTCTAATTCAACTCCAACAGAATTTTACCATTCTGATTATAATACAATTGACAGCTTTCTTTAACAATATTTCAATGAAACGATTGTCAAGAAGAAAAAATTCAATGTTTGCGATACTGTTTGAATTCAGAGAACAACTAATGTTTTTGAAAAGTGTAATTACTTGTCGTCCACAGAACTTTTTAAAGTGGCAAAAATCCTAGACACTAAACCCATAACTTATCGTTTGCGTGATACCAAAGATGAACAGATTCTCAGCGGTTTTTATGACTATGAACTACAAAAAGTTAAAAATAATAGTGAAATCTATCAAATTGAAAAGATATTAAAGACTCGTACCCGCAGGGGTAGGAAACGGTTACTTGTTCGGTGGTTAGGATACAACTCTGATTTTGATTCTTGGATCAGTGTTGAAGATGTTGACAATGCCCAATGATTTCTGTGTAACATTTATGTCGAACGTTTCCGATCCTCTCTACAACGACTTGAATAAGACAAGTGATTTTTGGACAAAATTCTCCCCCGCCATCAAATTCGATGACGGAAAGTATGAAGGGGCTGTTGTCGACTGTATTCTCGAAAATAGATATGACATCCTGAGAAAGGATCGTGTGTATGATATAAAAGTTATACCATTCGATTGGTCACTCTTTGTCGACTCTTTGTCAGATATGACATCCTGAGAAAGGATCGTGTGTATGATATAAAAGTTATACCATTCGATTGGTCACTCTTTGTCGACTATGAATGGGTTGAAGCACTTAAATATAGCGAATATCCACATATTAAATTGAAATATATTGAAAACGATAATATGACAGATTTGTGTCGTACAATCAATAGAAAAATCTCATATCGTAGGAATGGTACATTCCATTTTGATTATTTATTGGAAAACGATAGGAATTACATTCCCCCAGCTGTTGACACCGAAATATTAATTCTCAGTTCTAATATGAGATATGTTCTTGGCTTTATAGACAATACGATCAATGGGAAAAATACTGTCACTGTTTACGGGATGGATCAAGTTATTTTTGCTGATTATCCACCTGGTTTCGCGTCGGACTCTTGCATATATCTCTATGCATCTTTTATGGAAACATCGAGAGTTGGTAATTCAAATGTCCCCCTCCTACGTATTCTTGAACGAAAAACGACCCATGAACTTGTTCATCACTAAAATATAAAGCATCTTCAATATGTTCCTGTAAACACTTCGTATTTCGAACTCTGTCAGTTAACACTAAGAAGTGAATTGGGTGATCCTCTAGCAATAACAAAAGGCTTAGCAGTGATTACATGTCATTTTCGACCCTTTGTCGACCAAATCAGTACCATCACCTAAAATGAACAATAGAAGAATTCCATTTGTCTGTCCTGATATCGATTGCTATGTTGGTGCTCTGAGTCCACGTCAAATAGGCAATGGATTGAAATACTACAAGGGGTGTATTACAATGTCTGGCTATGGTCTTGGTAGCTGGTTTGCTAGGCTATTTCGTTCTGCACTACCCCTTGGCAGAAAATATCTTGTACCTGCTGCATCAAATTTTGCTGCCTCCACACTAAAGGACTGGGGGTCGGGCAAGAATTTCAAGGAGAGTGTTAAGGAAAATATTAGATCTTCAGCAAGAGCCGTTGGTGAGCAATTAAAACCTGGGCAAAATGGGGAGGGTTTGAAAAGAAAGCGTGCGCGTCATTCACTCATCAGTCTCTACCCAGGCGGGAAGCAAAGGATATCAACAAGGACTTTGAGGAATAAAACAAAAGAAGGCCAATAAGCAGAAAAAGAAGAAAAAGAGTGTTAGATCAAAGAAGGATTTCTTCTCTTAAGATGACTTATCTCCCCCACAAGGAATCATACCCATCAATCAGTTCCTCATTGAATCTATTCAATGCTGAAAATGATGATGTCAGTGTCAAGTATGGTTATTATGAACAATTTCACCCTCAACAACCACTCTCAGAAAATATACACTTTCAAATATTTTCCAATGAAGACTATTTCATTGATTTGTCATCAACATTTATTGATTTAAATGTTAATGTGAAGAAAAAGTCAGATAATACAACTCTAACTGTTGCCGATGGTCTCTCCTACGAAAACTGTATTCTACACAACCTATTCAAACAAATTAATGTATTTTTTAATGGAACATTGGTGAGCACTAGCAATAATTTATCAAACTATACAAGCTACATACAATTTATGATGATGACACCAAAGGCATACAAGGAGTTGAGAGGACAACCATTGGGCTATTAATATCGATCAGGTGTTGATACTGACGGTGAGTTGACTACTGCAGTGAGCCAGTAGTATCATCTGGTTGGATAGTTAAATCAAGAGATATTCAACATATCTCAATGGTTACCCCCCAATGTCAAGATTGACATAAATTTGCATCTGGCCCCATCGAATTTCATTTTGAGAAAAACACTTCCTGCAGCACCCGATGCAAATGTCATTGTCACATCGGAAATCCTCCACGTTCGAAAACAACAGGTTATGAGCTATGTTGCATTGGCAGTAGAAAAGCTAAGAGCCAATGGCAACAACATAAAACTTCTTGTCCCCCATACAATCACCAATCAACGTCACATTCCCGCCGGTTTTCGTAGCTATACCGATTCATCATTTATCAATGGAGAAATGCCATCAAAATTGGTTTTGGCCTTTGTAAAGAGTGGAAGTGCCGTTGGATCCTGGACTGAATCCCCCCATGATTTTAATTTTTTCGGTCTATCTAGCCTTGTGTGCAAAGTGAATGGTATTCCACTGTACACTCTATCATTTGACAAAAAATCCTATAGAACTCTGTACGAGTTGACCATGCAATCCCTAGATCATGACTCCCAACTATTTGAAAATGGAATAACCGATTCAATGTTTTCAAAAAATCATGGCGTAATTGTTTTGGACTTGTCGGGGACTCAGGATATGAGCATAGTACGAACAGGGAATGTACGTTTAGAGTGTAAATTTGCCGATGCTTTGACTGAGAGTTTCACGCTAATATCATTTAGTCAATTTGAAACCTATTGGGAGATCACACCCAACGGCAGTGTTCTATTAGACCTAGCACCATAAACACAAACCAAATAATCAAAGTATTTAATATCGATCCATACATATCTCAGTACATGTCCTATTGCATACCTTCAGACTTCATTGAAAAAATGCCAAGTGTTAACAATACCCTAATCATTGTTAATAGCAGTCCATCAACTATGACGGCAGGCCATTGGCTATGCATCTTTCAAACAGCGAAGAATATTGAATTTTTTGATCCTCTTGGCCTATCGTATAAATTCTACACTCCATACATCGGTAACTTTATTGAAAGCAGTGGGAAAACTATTATTCAAAATCAACGAAGAGTACAGGATTTAACGACTAAGACATGTGGCTTTCATGCACTACTCTTTTTCATATTTAGATATCATGCCTATACCTACAAGCAGTTTCTCGACATCTTAGTTGACTTCTCTCGAATGAACGACTTTCTACTGGAAAATATACTTACAAGCGTGTTTAATGTTAATTTTAGTGCCCTACGAATAAACTGTTCTAAAAATGTATGTGAAATTGTTTATTAATAAATGAAAGATGTATGTACATGATAAAAACGACTTTTCTACTCTTTAGATTTCATCTTCTACTAGGTATTTGTCGACAACAACTAATGCAGGTAGATTATCCGAATTCACAGTATACTGATCCTGATGTACTGCAATGTCAGGGTCACATTTTCTACAATAGAGTGTAACTTCACTCGTGTCATATCTATTTGTATAGTCAATGATACTATTCTTATTCATTCTATAGAATTCAGATGTTTCAATTTGTTTATGTGAAGCAATGTCAAAAACAGTACCCTAAAGTGTCGACTCACGTTCCGTCAAAGCTTAATAAAAATCCGTGGGCTTATAATCGTAGTATTCATTGTTTTCAAAGCAATTACGTAAAAATAATATTCTTTTGCTGTTCCGACAGTTAAATCACTAACCCGGTTCCTCCTCCCAGAACAATCTGAAACCATGACGATACCAATCTCTTAGCAATAAACTAAAATCACACTTAGGATTCTTTCCAATCATACCGGGATATGAATTCTCCCATTGATTACATTTATCATAGTGGCAATTGGAGCTTAGGTACCCTCTAGGATGAGAGTCACACACCTCTTCATTACAGGAATTACAACATTTAATTTGTACAGCATATCTTCTATGCAATTTACACAGGTTGCATAATCTACACTTTTCATCATACTCATCAATCATTGTGCAATTCTCACATGATGATCAGCTGCCAAGTGTGTACATACATAGTGGACATGTATGGAACATTTTTTCATGTGTTGAAACTCTCACTGCCACAATGAAATTGAGCTATCAGCAACAACAAATTGACTGGTATAGAGAGAGAGAGAGGAGTAAATCATCCTTGAACGCCATCTTTCTCCTAAAAAAAAGTCCTAAATTTCTAAACTGGTGTTTAAAAGCATATCCACACTATCATTTTGCCGTGTCGTGATCAATATATCAATAAATTGTCTAAATGCATTTGGACCACGACGTAGAAGCTTCATACAATAGTCTAATGATGGAAAATCAGTTTTCATTATATCGACAAGCATTCCCTGACAAAATATCTTCCTTTGAATAGACAACTCTTGAAAATCATCATCTAGAATCAAACGTTTTTCCATAAGCACTAGATTCCCCAAGATTCACTCTTTCTCAAATCCATCCATTTTTTAGAGTCCTAACACTCTCACAACCAACTTCAGACTAATCAGAATTTTTTCTATGAAAATCACTCCTTTTATTTGTAACCAATCACCAATCAAGTTATCGTATATTGAGCAACCTCCACTTTCTCTGATTGGTCCAAAAAAAGGGGTGTTGTCTAAAAAAAACAGTCTGGTTGAAAAACGTGGAGTTGAAACTAACTTGTGTGAGGAATCCCCACTCATACTGCTCACTTTTTGTAATATTTAGGAACCAGTGGGGAATCCCCGCTCGCTTGGAAAGGTACCAAGGAAAAACAAGCAAATAGCATGTAGTTTCAAAACGTGTTTAATCACGTGTAGAGGTCCCATAGAATAACATTGGAAGGAACACAGCGCTATAGAATAGCATGGGAGGGAACGTACACTCCTAGAATAGCATAGGAAGGAACATAGTGCTATAGAATAGCATTGGAGGGAACAGAAACCCTTAGAATAGCATGGGAGGGAACATAAACCCTTAGAATAGAATGGGAGGGGGTATAACCCCTTATAATAGTATAGGAAGGAACATAAACCCTTAGAATAGTATAGGAAGGAACATAATCCACCCAAATCCATAAGTACATGCTCTGGAAAGACGCCAAGGAACATAAGGCAAGCAAATGCATAAGTACATGCTCTGGAAAGACGCCAAGGAATATAAGGCAGGCAAATCCATAAGTACATGCTCTGGAAAGATGCCAATGAACATAAGGCAAGCATATCCATAGGTATATGCTTTGGAAAGGTGCCAAGGAACGTAATCCACCCAAATAGCACAGGACGGAACATAATCCACCCAAATAGCACAGGCAAGAACACAGAGTCATAGAAGTATAACTTGGCACTCTACTGATAAAATGTTTTTATAGAACCCGAAAAAATTTCTGTTATTGCTGTAGTGTATGGAAAGAGTCCTTTGAATTTTGGTTAGTGTATGGAAAGAGTCCATATGTTACTATTATTTGATTTTTTAAAGTTATAAAAGTAAAAACATTTATATTTTTTCAGTAAAGTGCAAATTATGTTCTGTCCTTGGGTGGGAAGGCATAGGGTTTTATTGTCCTACTCATGCTAATTTCTGCTCGTTTTGAGTTTGACTCGGCTATTTAATATAATTTCTGTTCGTTTTGGGTCGTTTTGGATTTCAAGAGTTCTGCACCAAGCGTAAAAATCATAAAAGGACAAGTGTTTAATTGTATCGTACCAAACTCGTGCTTGATTATTGTCGGTTTAGCTGAATCCATTGAAGAATTGTCTCGGTATTTGTTACAATTATTCACGGTCCACCCAAATCAAGAAAAATTTCCTTGACTACTGTTCTCTATAATCTTTTTCATCAGAGTAAATGCATGAAAACACTTGTTTTAAATTGTACTTACTATATTATCTATAGAGTTGACCGCGATTCTCTTTTCATAGGCAAAAAAATACAAATGGATGTGCATTGTCAGTTTAATTTACATATGTTGATATTTATTAATTAAAATGTTCATAATATTTGATTTGTTTAAGTTATAAAAGTGAAAACATTTATTTTTTTTCAGTAAAATGAAAATTATGTTCTGTCCTTGGGTGGGAAGGCATAGGGTGTTTCAGCCCTATTCATGCTAATTTTTGTTCGTTTTAAGTTTGACTCGGTTAATTATTGTAATAACTGTTCGTGTTGGGTTTCAATTATTTGTCGATGCTGATGTATGGTAGTTTCCCGCTTGGTAGATTATTTTATTTTATTTTGCTCTTTTTTGGTTTAATGGAGTTTTTACTTTTATTTGAAAAACTTTTTTTGTGGAAAATTGTCTTTTTAATTAATAACTCTAAACAAGGAAATCTACCCTGGCAAACCAAAATTTTTACTCTTGGAATACAATCAAGCTACTAATAAACCTCATGGATACATTTTATTTGATTTTAATCAATATCCACCCGAAAAGTTGGGTGTAGTCATTAATATTTTTGATAATGAAATTACTGTATATACCCGTGAATAGTAAAATGAAGTCAATAGTCACCATCACTACGCTGAAGAAGCTAAATGAAAACAGACATTTATTTTCCATCCTAGCTAATTCAGAATAACATTTTAGGAAAACTATATTCAAACATGGTATTGACAATGAATTCATTGATATCTTATACATACTTTGTTTAAATTTAACGAAAGGCAATATTCAACTGGCAGAAGGTGTTCGACAACGGACAAGGCAATATTGTTCACTTGTACGTGCCTTATCTTTCAAACAGAGAAGAAACTAAAAAAGAAAATGACTTGTTAAAGCAGATGGTAGTTTCTTTTCATTGTTACTACCGATAATTGCCGGACTTGTAAACACTATTCTCTAGAAATGCCGAACCCCCTTAAATTAACGCCAATTGAACTTGCTCTGTCACCAAAAGATCGTTTTGAAGATAATCTTGATAAATTTATTAAAAATGAAACAATGGCCGATGATGAACAATTTCTGGTGCTTCAGAATTCATTTCGACGTGCCAACAAACATAAAGCTTACCGTGAAAAAGCGCTCAAAATAAATATCATTGATCAACCTTTTGAAAATTTTGAAACTTTAAAAAAGCCAGAAACGAAGAAGAAGATTGATTAACAAGTGCTGTAGACATGTTACCTCCATTCTATCCTGAGCAAAGTAAAAGACTCTTGACATATCTTGCTTAAAATGAAGGAGTTGACGAGAAAAAGATTGAAGTTATAATCCATGGGCAAACCCTACAATTTAATTGATTTGTTATCAGATTTTATTGCAAATCATGAAAGACTGAAAACTTTTGATAGTCATTTATATAATTTTTTTAAGTCGTCAAATTATACCAAAAGTCTTATTGGAATTAAACAGGCTTTAAAGCGATTAAGTGAATTTCAGAAATTTGGAGATATATATCATTGGATAGGATGCCAAGTGGGCCTGATAAGGTTATTAAATGAACGCGTTTTTCTACCTTGTTTAGTACGTAAAAGGTAGTGGGCGCTTCACAATCCGATTGGGTTCAAAATGGATTAAGTTTTTTGACAGCTGATTACGAAAATGTTGGAGAATTGGGAAGTTTAAGGTCTCCTACTAAACTTGCTCAAGTCACCCGGGTTGTTAAGAAGTTAGCAAAAGAGTATTTACAGAACCCAATTATCGAGATCATAGGACCAGAGGTCTTGACTATCAAAAAACTAAAGCCTTTTTCCCATTGCATATATTACACACAGATCTTTTGATTCTAGACATGATTCAAAGACATCATAATAGACCGTACAAGTATATTTTACTTGCAATAAGTGTTTTTAGTCGCTAGGGGAGAGTCGGAAACCATGGGAAAAGTTCAACTTAAAGATTAAAATCTCCTACATTTACAGTCCAATTTTCTTGTATTAAACATCAATCTGTGGCAAAATCATTTGGCTTTTACTGTTTTTTTCCCCATTTTTTATACTCGCACTAAAATTAGCAAGACTTATTTATCGGAGGGTCCCATTTTGTCCCGAGAGTACTACTTGTGTGGGTACTATGGGTCAGGGCAGTGGGTACTTTGAGAAAAGATGATAAATAAATTAAAACTTCGTATATTTCGTGGTATAAAACTGTAAAAATACAATAAATTTTTTTAAAAAATTATTCAACAAAGTTTTTGGTCAGGTCTGCATCAAAGCTGATCATCTTAGCAATGCGTTCAGGTCTGCCTGAGACAACTGGAACTGACAATTTCATCACTACTTCTGAGCTATTTACAAAAGCTTCATCGTGCTCTTTTGGAAACGTAAACCACAAGGCTGGAACGTTTAGTTTAAAAAAAATTACAGTTTAGCCGTTTGGCTCGGCTGAATCATTTCACTAGTGTAGAATTTTGATCCCTTTTCCCCCTTGTACTTGACTAGAATAAAGTCATCGGAACAGATACTGGGAGTATCATGCTCCTCTTCCACTAATCGGATATCTTCAGAGCAGAACGAGTCATTAGAATTGTCTTCACATATAAAATCCCTTGGTCCTGTTTCATTTCCGCTTTGGTCACTGAACGTCAGCAATCTCTCTGTAGTTTTCTCCTCAATCTTCGGCTGTTTGGCAGGATTCACTTTCTTGCTCTTCTTGGATCCTTTTTCTCTTTTTTTGTTTTCCTTTTGTTTTCAGCAGCTTGGATCGAGTCTTTCACTGGTGTAGAAGTCAAGATCTTTGACACTCCAGCACCAAGCTACTTTACTCCCTTCAGGCTCAGCACTCTTTGACACTCGGTCTGGACATTCGTGAGCCCAATCTCATTGAGGTTAAAGATCCGACTAGCAGGAAACTTGTAGTTTGAATACAACTCTTTGAAATTCCTGTAAAATGTGTCAAAAGCAAGACGATTAAAACCAAGATTTCGCTGAATAATTCGTAGTTTCCGGCCTTTGAAGCGAAACTGGTGGATACTTTCTTAGAAAGCCATTCAGCCAGTCTTTTCCTGCAGACTGTTCTATGTTCCAGCTTGACGGATATGCAAAGCCGTTGTGTTTCTACCATAAGCCGAGCAGGCTCGCTGAAGCTCTCTTCCTGGAAGACCATAGTGCAATCGCGCTGTTAGAAGGATGTACCCTTGAAGCTCCTGCTCTCTCGTAAATACTTGCCTGTTCTTATAGGTGGGAGTGTAACTAAACTATCTTTTTCTTCATCTGTTTCATTACGAAACGCAGTGGCATCTATCTGTTAAGAATTGACTGCTTGAAATTGTAAACTTCAGCAGCTGCTCTATGTGGCATCCACACAAAAGTGAGCTTGTACTGCTTTCTTCATGTCCTCCTCATTCCAGACGTGAAGCGACGGATCAGATTTCCTCGTTTTTGGCATCCTAAAACGAAAGAAAAGTTTTTAGTTTATAGATTAAGCTTAAGTTCTTTTAAGTTTATATATTAGGTAAAATTTCAATTTAATTGAACAATTAGAATGCATGGGGCTTATGATTGAATACAGTTTTATGGAATATAGAAATAATATAGGATTTTGTATGGTGTAAGGCAAAATAAGAAAAAAAATACATGGAGTTTAGATTTGAAGTATGAGATTTTAGGTGTTAGATTTGAAGAGTTAGATTTGAAATAGTGAAGTTTATTTTATAAAAAATAATGAGTAAATTTTTAGGGAATGTAAAAATAGTACAGGATTATTATGAATTTTTAGATTATAGATTTTAGATTTGAAGTCATTTTTTTAAGGATTGTTTGGAGTTCATTTTAAACTAGTAAAACTTATTTTATATTTTTTGGGGGGGGGATACTATTCGCCTGGATTGTGAAATACTTGATTTTTGGGAGTTTTTAGGATTATTGCAAAAACATTTATACCATCAAAAAGCTCATAAATTTCTCTATCTAATGGGCTATAAGAAATTTTCTAGAAGCTGCTTACCTGAGATTACTGTAGAATTTCTCCCACATGTAAAAAGAGTTTTATCGAAATATAATATAGTGCTCAATCGTACTCATAGTCCGATAAAGGCGGCGTTGGCTGATCGTTTGATGCGAACAATTTGACTTTTAATTCCAAGATATTGTACATTGAAAAATGCTGCTGCGTTTATTCAAGATTTAGATAAAATCATGATGATTTATAATCAACGTCCTCATCGATCCTTGTCCAATGTTAGTCCTCTTCAGTCCTCGTAAGCGTGACAATACGCTTAATATTTTTCACAAAAATATTCTAATGAAAAGGCTGGGAAGAAAACATTTAATGTTGGTGATACTGTTCTAATTAATGGAACAAGAAATGTTTTTGAAAAGGGGAATGACTTGTGGTCCACTGAACTTTTGTGTCCAAGTGTTCTCATGTTCTCATGTGAGAACATGGTGACTGAAAGGGTTAAGTATTTGCAATACGGGTTGCGTTGAAGAATTACAATTTTGTATAGTGTTAGTGATTACATGAGTTGATCCACTGCTGCAATTCTTGGAGGGAGATTTTAAAATCTAGAACGCCATCCAATTATTTTGATAGAGAAACTAAAATTATATTACAGCACTTTATGTGAATAAGCATAAATATCCAATATTATTATATCCCATTAATAATAATATGTTTTTTCACTTATTGTGAATCTTCTATAATCACTAAATGTCACCGAATTAACTTAAGTTCATGGCACTGAGTTAGTAGGCTTAAAGCAAGTTTTGAAATTTAATAAATCCAATTGAACTGAATTTAACTATTCTATGGAACTCTTTAGTTGAACTATTCAGTTGAACTAAATAATTCAACACCCCCTCGACATCATCTTAACGTTTTAAATTAATAACCTTAGCCAATCATAAGGCTTTAAGCATAATCCTTTTGAAAACTTATATAAATAAAGTCTTTGGATTTAGTTCAACATCTCCATAAGAAATCCCTCAATGTTTTTTAATTTAACACACTTTGTTGTTTCCAAGACATTGAGGATACTTCATTTTGACAACCTGGGTTAGCAATGTCTTTTTTGATGTCGTTCAACATCTCCCTCACCTGTCCTTGATACTTTCAACATAAGACCCTGAGCCACTCATTAGGTTTGATAGATACGTCATTGTAATAATCTGGATGCAGGGAATTTGCTGTGGTTTATATTCGATTCTGCTTCATTTTGACAACCTAGATGTACATAGCGTCCTTTGATTTAACCAAGAATCTCTCTCACGGATCTCAAAGCCCTTTAATTAAGCAGTTCATGAGATAACGCGCATACGACTTTCTGACAATCGGTGCGCACGTAGCACCTTAAATTTATTTCAACATTCCCGCCAAGATTTCTTGGTAGTTTTACTTTATATCATATGTCATTTTTTATATTTTGCGGACACACTCTTTAGACAACCAGGATGCATCTAGTTTTATTTGATTTTGTTCTTTATCCCCCATAGTGTTACCGAAAATTTCCACCGATTACCCTCAGCTATTGTGGAAGTTTTGCTGATGCAACCCTTTGTCCCTTTGAAAGTATGCTAGAACCCTTGGCCCTTAACACCAGAAAAATGTCCTTTTTTGTTTCTTTAGCTAAATTCAACTCTGCTCACTATGGGACTTCCCATTATCACCCATCTCCTTTCTTTATACTTTGTAGTCCTTAGTTTTATCGTTTAGCATAATATTTTTTCTTCCTAGATAGACCAATTAACCTATAAATTATTTAAAATACGGTGACTAATTCATGAAAAAATTTGAATGGGAAAATTTTACGCAGCATTCTGGGAGAGCTGGGATTGGTTGGATTACATGTGTTGCGTCTCGGGTGATTTTTTTAACCTTGTCTTGAGACGGGAATATTTATTTCAGTCCTTCTAAAGAACTTGAACTGAGAAGAATTAAGCTTGTTCCTCCTACTTATTACTTCTTTTTATCATCCTAGGGTGATGTGGATTGATTGATTAAAGGGTGAATTTGGTTACAGGGAGAGTCCGTTGTTATTGGAAGTATATCTCCTGATGGAAAGTAGAATTTTTCAGAAGGTCCTTAAGCTGCATGACAGTGGTTCTAACGGTGGTGCTATAGGCTGATTAGTATGGTACTTACATACTTCAGTGAGCTCCCTTTTCATATCACTAATGGTTAGAGAAATCAGTAAAGACAGGACACCTAAAATCTGGGGTATGTTAGAGTTTTTTGTCGCACCGTTGTCTGAGAGGACTTACATTAGGGGTGTCAAGACGGAGCCTGGCAGCCCATTAAATTTAAAAAAATGGAGAGCACTATAGTGAACGAGAGACGTGAACCACTAGGCTAAGATACCTTAGGCTACTCTAGGGGAAGCCAGTAGTGGCACTGGGGATACTGTTCCACATACGTAGGCAATGCCATAAATAATACTGGATGGCCCGAGCGGCTTCACAATGTACAAAGTATCTTTTGATCTACTTCAAAATCTCCATAATGTTTTACGTAGGTTTTTCTTGTAGTAGGGCTAGGTCTAAGAGCAAAATAGAGGGTCTTGTTGCCATTTAATGACTTTTGATTGCATATCTAAGAGTTTCGGCTTAATTGCCTCAGCAGTCCCTGAGATTTTGAATACAAGTCCATATAACAATTTGGAGGAGAAAAGTCTCTTTTGGTTTATTTCGACGTCCCTATATTATTTCTTGGAAATTTACAGCTTTATGCTCTTAGTATCTCCTAAGAAAATAAACTGCTCCCCCTTTTCTATTAAATAACATATTTTTAAAAAAATACACACCAATTTAAATTACTTACGGCCCTTGACTCGAAACTTCTTACAGTCTTTTCATGTCCAGAAACATATTTATTAGACCTTTCAACTATTTTAGACATTTTAATAGTCCAAACTTTTCATCAAACGTCTTAGGTGGTTATGGGGGCCAGTCAGAAGAAAAAAGTAAGGGAGGGAGATTAATTGCACTCCGTTCACGACGTGTCTTCAAAAAAGGCCATTGATCTTTCCATCTACAATAAAATGTGGCTCCACTGAGGCCTCCACAGCTATTCATTCTTGGTGAAATTGATCTTTAGAAAATAAAAGTAAATATTAAAAATAACAAATAAGCTAAAAGCTTACTGCTGTTTACTACAAGCAAAGGTTGAGCGTTGCCTCTGATTCGAATCTTAAGAGGGTAAAGAAGAGGAAGTAGTTTCCAGCTAAGAAATCTAACAAATAATTAAATTTTTATATTTGTTGAACAATAGATGTTTTTTCATGGTTCTATATTCAGATGTAACACATTTTTTCTTTTATACTTTAATAATTTTATTGGTTTGGCTGGACAAAATAATCTTGATATCTGGATTTTGCTCCGTTAGATTGACCATTAATTGTAAAAACTTTATAGAAGATTCTTCTTAGTTTTAAGAATCCAAACAGGAAAAAAATTAAAAAGCGAAGCTAAGTAACGCTTACTACATAAACAAGCCGTGAAAGAAGTAACATTTTTCTTCAAGACTATAATTCATCCTTTCTCATATTGCATTCATTTTCCATACTGCTTCACCTATCCAGTTGATAGTTTCAAATATAACCAGCGCCGGGGTTCGGGGTTCCCGGGACCCGGGGTTCTATGTCGAGTAATATCCAAATCATTTCAATAGAGATTTGCTTTACTTGAAAAAAGATACATCCCTTGTAACAAAATAACCATCTTTATCTCCACTTTTATACTTACCAGTGAATTAGAATTATTGATATTATTATTATTATTATTATTATTATTATTATTATAGTTTCTATTATTCTTCAGGAACTCTTTCTCCTACCCTGTATGTTATAACACCAACGTATCAGCGTCCAGAACAAATCCCAGAATTAACTCGACTAGGACAGACCCTTAGACAAGTAGAAAATATTCATTGGATTGTTGCAGAAGATGCTAAGATCCTGACACCAGCAGTACGAATAACAATTAAAAGATGGGGATTCCATACACAATACTAGTTGGTCAGTTTTATCTTCTCTATTTTAAAGCGCTTTTGAATTAATACGCATGTTCAAAATGGGTGTTTTTAATTATTATCCACAGTGATTTTTGATGGCATTGCGTATTTTTTTTGTACTATTGTTTGTTTTTTTTAATTTAGTCCTTCGTATAATTTGTAAATTCCTTAAGTAGAGATGGTTGTTTTTTAAATATATGAAAAAAAACATAAAATTCTCAATTCTCTCGAAATCTCATGTATTTGAATCTCCTTAAGCTTCCAAACAGCCATTATTATTCTTGTATATGAAGCCTTGAGATAAAACATGACTTTTGTTTTTATTTTGTCAGTAATTTGGTTCTAATCATGAAAAACATACTCGTATTTTTTTCTTATTTGACTGTGGCACGCGTTTTAGCCATATGCTCACTATTTTCATTTTCTTCTACCTCTTCAGCCCTAGTAAAACTCCAAATAAATTGAATCTAAAAACATATTGATGACAGGCATTGACTAAAATACAAGGACTTAACGGCCTTGCATGCTATCTTTCACTTCTTGCATGGGGATTAAATATAAAAAAAAAACCGTTTTTTCAATTGAAGATAGGGAGCAACATTGTAACTTAAAACGAACAGAAATCATAACGTATATGAAAGGGATTGCCCCTCCTCAATACCTCGCTATTTACGCTAAAGTATTTTTTGTTTTTTTTTAAAGCTTCACATTGTTCTAACTAAACGATCCTTGTGTTTCAGGAGTCATTCTCAAAGAATTGGGACAAAAGTCAAACTTCAGCATAAAGAGTGAGGTGTTAAGGAGGGACAATTCCCTTCATAAACGTCTTAATTTCTGCTTGTTTTAAGTTTTAATGTTGCTCCTTACTTTCAGTTGAAAAAACTAGTTTTTTTAATTTCTGATCGTGTTTTTAAATATTACCAGGAAATCTGGCCCTACCTTCACGGAAAAATC
Source organism: Artemia sp. Qi Xiang Cuo (assembly GCF_049724085.1). Lineage (NCBI taxonomy): Eukaryota > Metazoa > Arthropoda > Branchiopoda > Anostraca > Artemiidae > Artemia > Artemia sp. Qi Xiang Cuo. The sequence goes on from NW_028300808.1 coordinate 939,411, forward strand.
CCCTTCCCCAAGGAGATATCCTCTAGATAATTCAATCTTGTAAAAATTTAGGGTTAAACAAATACTCTTAATAGCTCCATGCATAATATTGAGACGAAAAAGAGAAGGCAAGACATATTAAAAAAATGGTTTATAAGAATTCTGGTCAGTTCCCCAAGTGTATAATTTCAAATGATATATTCACTCCCTGAAAACTTCGCTCCCTAGGAAAATTACACCTGGGAAAAATCCTTAAAATAAAATTTGTCCCCACTCTCCACTCGAAAATGTATGCATACCTCCCAATAATAAATAACATGCAGAAACAATGGGTAAATTTTATAGCTTGAGGACCTTTCCTCTTGGGTTGTGGGGGAGGGGGTCATGTTATACCCAAAGTCATAGTTATTGGGGTTTTCAAATATTTCAAACAAAATGGCGATCTCAAAATTTTGATTGAACGATTTTGGGGAAAATAGAGCAGAGAAGGGGGCCTAGTTGCCCTCTAATCCTTTGGTCACTTAAAAACAGCACTAGAGCTTTTATTTTCCCTTGAAATGAGCCATCATTTGACGCCCACCATTTTCCCAAACACATGCAATCAAAATTTCGAGATAGTCATTTTGTTCAACGTTGTTGACAGTTCTGGAAATTTAGTCTTTGATGATGACAACTCCCCACAACCCTCAAGGCAAGGGTTGTAAGATATGCTTCGGGGGAATATAAAGCTTGTATAGAAAGAGTTGTCACAGAAACTTCAATTTAGGGCTCATTCGATTGGAAAGTGAAAGGGCTAGTGGCTTTTTTAATAGTAGAAAGTAATTCGAGGGCATTTGACCCCCCACTCACGCCCATCATTTCCCCAAACACATCCAATCAAAATTTTGGCATAGCAATTTTGGTCAACGTAGTTGAAAGTCCTGGAAATTGTGTCTTTGAGCATGACAAAACCTCCCACACCACTCAGGGCAGGGTTGTAAGTTATGCCGTGTGGGCATATAAGGTTTTTTATAGAAATCGTTTTCGCATAAGATTTAAAAACTGTTTATTCATTTGGAAATAAAAAGGGTTAGTGCTAACTCCCCTCTAATGCCCATCCTTTCTCCAAATACGTCCGATCAAAATTTTGAGATAGCCTTTTTGTTCAACGTAGTTGGAAGTTCAGGAAATTAGGTCTTTGAAGATGAACCCCCCCCCAAGCCCTAAGGGCTAGGGTTGTAAGTTATACTCTAGGGGCATATTAGGTTTTTATAGAAAGAATTGTCGCAAAATATTAAAAAAGAGCTCTTTCGATTTGAAATTGAAAGGACCAATACTCTTTTTAATATTAGAAAGTAATTGGAGGGAAACTAACCCCCTCTCAGACCCACCATTTCCCCCCAAAAACAATATCAAAATTTTGAATTAGCTATTATTTTCAATGTAGTTGAAGGTTCTGGAAATTAGGTCTTTGAGGATGACAACCCCCCACCTTCCTAAGAGTGAGGGTTGTAAGTTATGCCCCAGGGGAATATAAGGTTCTTATCGGAAGGGTTGCTATTAAAACTTCAAATAGGGCTCATTACATTGGAAATTGAAAGGCCAGTGCCCTTTTTAATAGTCAAAAGTGGCTGTAGGGCAACTAACCCCCTCTCACGCCTACCATTGTCCCAAATACATCGGATCAAAATTTTGAGATAATCATTTTAATCAACGTAGTTTAAAGGTCTGGAAATTAGGTCTTTGACGATGAAGACCCCAAACAACCCTCAAGGCAAGGGTTGTAAGTTATGCCCCTGAGAAAGATAAGGTTTTTACAGAAATGTGTCGTGGTAGAAAATTCGAAAAGGACTCATTCGATTGTAAATTGAAAGGGTAAGTGCCCTTTTTAATAGTCAAAAGGGATTGGAGGGTAACTAAACCCCCTCTTACACCCTCCATCTCCCCATAGAAACTCAATTAAAATTTCGAAAATTTTGTCCCAAAGCAATCGGAGTGCGCAAGCCCCCAACCACGCCTATCATTTCCCCAATTACTTCCGATCAACATTTTGATATAGTCATTTTGTTGAACGTAGTTGGAGGGTCTGGAAATTATGTCTTTCAGTATGACAATCCCATCCCCCTAAAGCCCTCAGGGCTAAGGTTTTAAGTTATACCCTGGGTGCTTATAAGGTTTTTAAGGAAAGTTTTATCTTAAAAACTTCAAAAAGGGCTCATACGATTGGAAATTAAGAGGGTTATTTCGCTTTTTATTAGTCGAAAGTAATCGGAGGGAGAATTACCCCCTCACAGCCATAATTTCCTTAAATATTTACGATCAACATTTTAATATGGCCATTTTGCTCCACAGAGCTGAAAGGTCTGGATATTATATATTTGAGGATGATAAACCTCCCCCCATAGCCCTTAGGATAATGGTCCTAAGTTATGTCCATGGGACTTATAAGGTTCTTATAGAAGTTTTTCCCGTAGAAGGCTCAAAAAGGGCTCAATCAATTGGAAATTGAGAGGACTAGTGCCCTGTTTATTATTCGAAAGTGATCAGAGGGCAAATACCCCTCGTCCCAAGACCATCATTTCCCCAAACACTTCAAATAAAAAATTGAGATAACCATTTTATTCAACGTATCTGAAAGGTGCGGAAATTAGGTCTTATTTCTCCAGCCCTCAGGGCAAGGGTTGTAACTTATGCCCTGGAGGGATATGAGGTTATCATATAAAGCATGGCTACATAAATTTCGGCGGGGGCTTATCGGATTTGTAGTCAGACGCTCTAGGGATCTTTTTAAGAGTAAAAGTGATCGGAGGGCAGCTATCCCCCTCCAGACAGAGACTTCGTATTGTCCCGAAATGTATCGAATATAAATTTTCGGATAGCCATTCTATTCAAAATAGTCTAAATATCATATGAAAAGGCTCTTAGGGTTGAAACAAACTCCAGAGATAAGGGGCTAGAGTTGGAAGCTATGCCGAGGGGGTATTTAAGGTTTCTATGGAAGAAATGGTTGTTTAACTAAATAAGCAGCTCAGTGTTTTTCCCTGAAAAAGACTATGTCAATATAAAACGAACAGAAATTAATTAAAAAACTTTTTCCGCCAAATAAAATTTTCCAAGAAAAATAAAGAAGAACATTAAACCAAAAATGAGAAAAGACAGAATCCAATAATCTACCAAGCATACAACTTTTGAATGAACAAACCAAAATGACTCAAACTTTTGGACAACCAAACCAAAACAAGCCAAAACTTTTGAATAAACAAACCAAAAATGAACAATAATAGAATCAAGTACTCCACCAAGCATACAACATACAACCACAAATTATAATTAATAAGTAAATGACATCAAAAACAAACAGAAATTAAAATAAATAATAGAGTTAAACTCAAAACGAGCATAAATTAGGAAACGAGCATTCAAGGAAACGAGCGTCTCCGTGAATGAAATTTAGAGTTATTTTCTTCACATCTTTATAGTCCCGTGAGGTGACTTGAAAAATTGTGGATTTTGTTATTTGGTTTATTGAGTTTATGTATGTGAGATTTACACAGTTGTCATATAGGGCTTTAAGGAAGTTTTCTTCTTTTTGAAGATGTCTTTGGTCTATTAGAATAGAGAAAAAATATAAGGGGCCCAATTGTGGTGACGCCATTATCGTCTTGTTCATACCGAAGGTTCTATGCGATAAAATCAGAAATTAGGGCATACCTTGTAGTTGGGATTTTTTGTAGTAAAATTTGGAATACTAATTGGGCGTTTAGCCTGGTATATTCAAGTGTCCTTGTCATCGCACGTACAGTAAAATTATAAAATTAACTAAGCTTGCCATTAATCTTAGGATTATATTGTCTTCCAAGGTCTTCCTAGGAGATTTTAAAAGAAAATGTAGCGTGGGACAATCAAGATCTTCCACTGTTTTGATTAGAACCCATTCACTTAAGAATTCATTAATATCAGCTATGCTATGGCTTTTCTTGAGTTTCCATGAGGTTTCAATCGCTGGGTTACGATTACTTAATTGTAGATTACTTGGGATTCATACCATGCTCATCTTTCTTTTCAATTGTTATTTTCTTTTGGTTGTAAGTTAGCATTAGCAACATACCATTTAAGTCATCACTTTCGATGTCGTACTGAACTCTTGGTTGACGGTTACTTGCGTACCGGTATCTGCAAATGTGCTATTTTAATATTTGTTGATGATATCTTTTATTGCATTCAAAGGGACTCTTTTTTGTTAATTTATCAAGGGTGAAAGGGGAAAAATTAGAATTTTCTGTTATTTTCTTTTTCTTGTTCTTTTTACTCTTATGGGCGTCTCTTTTTCTTTGGTTCACCTTCTTACGTTTCACGAATAGATTACTCCGCTAAGCCTGTATTTTTCAGACTCCGGGTCAAAAAAGAATCGCTTATAGTGCCTGATCTCTAGTAAAGGATGGTGAACACCGTCATACTTTACACATTCTGGGTTCTTTTCAAGTTCATCGTAAATAATGGGGGCACCACATTTTTCCAATATTAAAAGGTCTGTCTGGGTAATACCCTTACAGAAAAACTATTTTATATTTAAGTTTTTCTGTAGTCTTTCTATGGCTAATTGCAAACAAACAAGGTGTTTTGCGCTTCTTTTTCTGTATCTAGTTTTTACTTCCCCTCTAGGCGGAAGATATGGTGGTGAATTAGCGAGTGCCAATCCGTAACTTCAAGTATGGGGGGCATAACCTTTAATATTGTACGTGAGATTCCAACTTTCTGCGAATATTTCTCTTACGTCCTCGTCTGCAACCAACATGGCCGTGGCACATGTTACAATTTTCTTTGCGTGTACTATTGTAATGAACACTATGTCTATAATCGCCTTTCGAACAGGTTTCAGTTCTGTAGTAGAGGGTATTTTCGGTTCTGCTGTCAAGATCTGAAACGATTACGTAATAGCTATACTCTTTTAACTTAATAAAAGTAATGTTAAGTCACAGTAGTCTATGGGGTAGGCAATTAATTAAGGATTCTTATAATTTATTACCAAATCAGCCTTTTTATTTCTTCTTTTGTACAAGTTGTTCTTCGTAAAGGAATTGTTGTCCAAAAAATAAACTCCAAGGATAATAAGAAATTTGTGTCTATTCCTCGGACACAACTTCCATTCGACTGGGACTTCTTTGTCCATCTTCTTCACAGATTCCCTTTGGGTGGTTATTTTTGCCAAAGTAAGTTTCCTAGCAATAGAAGCAATGTAGGGTGATTCTCGTGGGTCACTTTTCGTAAAGATAAGAGTTGATTTTCACATGAGAGTTCCTTGGACAAACAGTAATGAGCATTAGGATGAAAAATACCACAGGTCACAACATTCGACCAACGGCTCCCCATGGCTTAGGGTTTATCTATCTAACTGCAGTTCATAACTCCTTATTTGGTATTGTTTATTTTTCGTGGCCTTGTAAGTCGTTTCTAACAGGAGAGTGTATGCCAAATGATAATGGTATTGAGATAGCAGACACCACTCGCACTTAGTTCTTGGCCAGAGCTTCCCATGTCTGAAGGCCCTTCTGTTTATATCATTTTCTATTTAATATGAGTGGCTATTATGACCAAGTTATCCTCTATTGATTTCCAGATATTACGTGGGGTTATTACGGATGTTTTTTTTGTAAGAATATTGTTGATTTTCATAAAAGAATTGAAACCCGCCACCATCAACAAACAGAAAAATGCTATTTGTTGGTGGCTCCGATCACAAACTCCCCACAACAAGAACACGTAAGCTCCCGTGTCAATAGCATTTTTGATTTTCCTTTTGAATTGGGTTGTTTAGTTTGATGTCGCGTGGAAAAACATTACATTGAACATATTGGGTGAGTTGTTGTGTTATCACTATTTTTTGGTTCTAAGGATCTGCTGGTCATTTATTACTCAATACGAAAGTACAGTAAGTACCTAGTCTTATCCTGCCAATTTAAGCCTACGTTGTTTTAATTTTCGAATGTAGACTCTTATTGAGAGTTTTAATTTTCTTAATACTTCCAAAAAAAAATTTTGATTACCCCCTGCAAGGGTTTTCGCTGAATGTGCTAGGTCTGTTAATACATATAAAGACAAGAAAATTTCTATACGAGTCTTCACCAAAGCGTAAATCTCTTACTACCATTTTTAACTGAATAAGCATTTCAACTTAGTTTTGGGTGAGTACCCAAGTTTAAATTGTCAAAAATAGAGAATTTGAGTATTTCTTCACGCGAAACATAATAGATTTCTCCATTGATTTATCAAACCACAAGGTACTGCGTAGAGGCTATTAAAGTTCCGGGTGTTGAAATTGATTGCTTTATTTTGTCACTATTTGACATTTGTGATGGAAAATGCCACTTTTCCCAATCATATTATATAGTATTTATGTGGAAAATTAAAAATTAAATATTGCCTGTGTTGTAAGTAATATTAAAGCATACTGAATATTAGCATTGAGCCTGGAGCGATCGCAGTTACAGTAAAAATTAAGGACAAATACATTTAGTTATAATCTAAATCATATGCATTTCTGGAGTATTTGGTATCAACATTCTCCAAATAAAATTAAAATGTATTTACGTCTTGTAGTGACCTTATTGGAGAATTAGAGCTAGTATAATCCCGATCTAAAAGTACTAAACTACGATAAGATGTAATATTTTGTCTGTAGAGTCATTGGAAATGCCATAGGAAAACATAGAAAGCAGACCGTGCAAAACGCAATGTATAAAAGCTTAATCACCTTGTATTATTGCAAAGATAAAATACGCCTGCATGGCTGGGGTTTTTATTTTGTTTATTCTAGGCTAATTATCCCTATGCAAAGCACAAAACAGACACAATTTTTAATTCAAACTCATCTTTCATTTTCTCGATTCCAAAAAAAATTTAAATTATTTTGTTCAGGGCCTCGACTCATTACATTGCTGAAAGAAATTTATCGGATTAGCCTACTTTTCTTTTGCGGCAGTGTGCCACGCCGTGGGAATGTGTTCGTGTATTTAAACACAATATTAACTAAACTCTTCTTTTTTTTGGAATTTTCTGCAATGTTTTTTAATTCTCTTTTTTTTGCGCAAAATTCAAATAGGTTAGAGATAAATTCGTTCTATTTTCCTGGACTGATTTTAGTCCCTAGCGTACTAGATGCAAGCCTTATTTTGTTTTTAAGGAAGGCTATTATGACAAAATAGGTCATTATTTTCCTGTATTATGTTCCACATATTTTCAATCCGTGCACTCTATGTATATATTTCTCTTAGCTTTTGTATAGCAGTACCATAATTACATCAATTTTTATAATGATACTATATAGGAAACTTCCTGACTGTGCACTAAAAGAATTTATTCAGCTCTGTTATGAAAGATCAAAAAGTTCGTGGTAACGAACTGTTAGCAAGGAGCAACCCGGCTCAATGGTAACCGAAACTCTAGAAAACGGTATTTTGATACAAATAGATAAACCAAAAGAATCAAATGTTAATGCTGATTTCAAATATATAAGTTTTATCAAGTTTAATCCTACCAATCAAAAGTTAGGCGCCTGAGAAAATTTGGCTGATTTTTGAAAAAAGGGGGAAAGACCCCCTAAAAGCTATAGAACCTTAATGAAAATCACACCATCATATTCCGCGTATCAGAGAACCCTACTGTAGAGGTTTCAAGGTCCCATCTACAAAAATGTGGAATTTTGCATTTTTTGCCAGAAGAAAGATCAAGGGTGCGTGTTTATTTGTTGTTTTTTTCCCCAGGGGTGATCGTATCGAACCAGTTGTCCTAGGATATCGTGGAAGGCTCCATTGGAATGGAAATTGAAAGTTCTAGTGCCCTTTAAGTGACCAAAAAAAAATGGAGGGCAACTAGGCCCCCTCCCACGCTCATTTTTTTCCCAAAGTCACCTGATCAAAACTTTGAGATAGCCATTTTGTTCAGCATGTTCGAGAATATTATAAGTATGTCTTTTAGGATGACTTAATCCCCCGAAGTTCTCGGGGGGAGGGCTGAAAGTTAGTGAACTTTACCCAATGTTAACATATAGTATTGGTTATTTGGAAGTACACAGACGTTTTCACGGGAGATTTTTCCTGGTAGTGGGGGGGGGGTGGGTTGGTCAGGCTTACGTTGGAGGATCTTTCCATGAAGGAAGTTTTCATGGGGGAAGGGACATTGCAGTGAAGGGGACGCCGGACTTCCCAGCATTATTTAAAAAAGATTATAAATTTAATATAAAAAAACAAGTATTTCAACTGCAACAGCAGCAATCATCGAGAACTTTAAACGAACATAAAATATTACATATATAATTGGGTTCACCCCGTAGTCAATGCCTCGCTCTTTAAGCCAAAGATATTTTAGTACTTTCATAAGAGCTATTTATTCTAATTAACGGCCTTTGTGATTAAGCGGTCATTTTTAAAGAATTGGAACAAAATTCGAACTTTCGCTTGAAGAGCAAGGTATTAACTAGGGCGCGAACCCCCTAGTAAACGTTATAAAAATCTATGAATATAGAAGTTCGATACGTAAGTTAATTCGTAAGTTACGTATATTTATCACTAATAAAAACGTTCGTAAAAAAAATTTAAAAGGTTTCGAGCAAGCCATTTAACCAAATAAAAGTAAATTAATATGAAAATTTTGTTTTAATTCTTCATGTACGGTGAGCCAAGATCAAAACCTGCATTTATTCAAAATCGTTCTAAAATTAAATAAAAAAAAAGTTTTTTAAACTGAAAGTAAGGAGCGTCATTAAAACTTAAAACGAACAGAAATTATTCGTATATGAAAGAGACTGTCATCCTCAACTTCTCGCTCTTTACGCTAAAGTTTGACTCTGTCTCACAACTTTATTTTTTAAAACAATAAAAAACTTTAGCGTAAAGAGCGAGGCGTTGAGGAGGGGGACAGTCTCTTTCTTATATACAGAATAATTTCTGTTCGTTTTAAGTTTTAATGTCGCTCCTTACTTTCAGTTTAAAAAACTTGTTTTTTTTATTTAATCTCTCAAAGGAGTCTAACAAAAACGAATCAGCAACCTGACTATGAAATATACCATTTGGGTTTTTGTATACCATTTGGTATATACCATTTGGGTTTCGAATAAATTAGTTACTTAAAATTTTATTTTCTTCGTTAGTTTAATTTTTATAGAGGCTTGTTTTTAAGAAAATATTCCTTACGATATTTAGGTTTCTCGCGAGAACTTTTTAATGCAGGGTATATTCAAGCCAATTTTAAATAAAAGAGAAATCTTGAGCTTAGTTGTTAGTTAAAGGATACTATTCGCCCATCTTCTTTAGTCAAAAGACAGTCATCTATTCATCTGATGTCCATTATAGCTGTAGCTCGCAAAAGGCTGAGGATAATCCATGGATAACACGCTGTTTGATTATACTATATACTACTTTTGGCCGATTTCACTTGCATATAAATGCTCATCGCATCTTTCTTAGCCTCAGTTCAAACTCATATGTGCCTTAATGAACATACTGTATTTTGGAATTTCAAATAGACTATTTTGTAGAATTAAATTTTCATGGATAGCATACGTTTGATTATGATGTTACTCTCATCGTATGATGAAGCAGGCCTTGACCAGAGCAAGTACCGCAATTGGCTTAAATGGTCGGTGAAATCATTAATTATCGCAGTTTATCTTACTTTTAGCATTTGCAAAACAACAGTAATATTTCCATTCGCATTTCTTCGTTTATTAAGGTTTGAAAGAATTATTCACTTTGTATTTCAACCCGGTAAAATATAACTATTTTTCGGCTGTTGTTCGTCGCGAAGAGTATGTCTATTAGCAACTAGCCAATCAGGAGAATCTGACTCCTGGATTATGTTTGTCAAATTTCGACCCACTCGCTTTGACAAATTTCGTCTCATGCAGAATATTTATTTTTTGCAAAAAACATACAGGATTTGGAAAACTAATTAATTATTTGTTTTCGTATCTTTTTGTGTTTATCATGAACATTCAAAAATTAGGTTAAAGCTATAATATTATTCTACAGTCGTAAGAAAAATAGGGTGGATTTGCCGGAATGCCAGTTTTAGAAATTCTCGTTAACAAAGGGGGGGGGGGGGTTCCTTCTACTTCTGAGGAAGTTAGTTTACCTATCGTCGCAATTGGCCACTACTGTCGACAAGGGGCTTGCAATTCGTTTAAGCTGGGATGTCTATTATTGGTTCCTTATATACGCTTTAGAATAAGAAATTCCTTATTTATATTTTATTAATCTAGTACACATTCAGGTTAATAATTTCTAGATTTCGAATCATATGATATTATTTTCTGTTTAGGTTTTATTTGGTTTCGCCTGTTTCTACGGGCTTATTTGTACAGGTTAAGACTTAAACCGTGTTTGATGATTTCCTCAAGGTTGAATTTACGGGCCAAAACTTGTGTCTTAAATACTATAATTTTCGATTCATTTTAGGCCTTGGGTTTTGATTTGTTCTCTTTTTTTGCTATAGTTCTGTCTCATTTATGACTCCAAAATACAATATTTTGCAACTTCAATAGCTAACTTCATGTACTTTTGGACTTACGGAAAGTTTTTTTTTTCAAAGTACTGCCTATTTTGCACGAGTAACAAACGATTAGTTGCTAGATTGCGAGGATTGGTTATCGAAATGGTTTTATCCAAGGTGGGTGTCACATTTGACTTAAAAGGTTTGTGAACTAACTTTGAATTGTGCCGAACAAAAAAATACATCAAAAGCGAAGCGATCACTAGACTAAGACCTAAAACAAAATTTCTCATTGTTTCTATTTTTTCCAAGGGCAATTTCATCTTATTCGCTTGAATTGCCATACTTATTATTGGTACTTAATAGGCATTTTAGAATAATAAATCATTTGCTCATATTTCGTTTATTTTTAGACTAATTCTTTTTCTACTGGTTAAGTTTGAGGGCTAAACCTGCGGTCTAGACGCTCGTGAATAAAAATTTTTGGTACCCCTTTTTTTCGCTTCCTATTCATTAATTCTACAATAGTATCTTGTTGAATTACCTGTTATTGCACTTGTTTTAAGGTCTTGGGAGCTGTCGCCCTCTTATTTATTTGGTTTAGGTTTACGATGACTGGAAGATAATGCATTTTAAGAATGTTTTTTTTTTCATTTTCTGATGATTATGTTTGGATATCTAGAGCTTGGTCAAGCTTACCGGTTGTAGGTAGGGTTAACTTCTATTTCACCCCTAAGGTATACGTTTTAGCTATATCTTCCTTTTTTCTTCTTTTTGAAAAAAGTGTTATTTTCCAGAAAAATTAGCCGAATAGATTACTTATTAATAAGGGTATTTCTAGAATATAACACGATACACAGGTCAATCAATCTACATTTTTAGTTTTTCAAATAAAAAGGGAAAGTATTCTAACTTTTTGGGGGAAAATACGTAAATAAATCGACTATTTTGCCATTAAATTTTGGGTTTTTTGTTGTGGAAAAATCACATATTTTAAATAGTACTGTTTTTGGTGAAGGAATTTCTGCCAAATTTTGAGTTCAAATCATCTTTTGGGAAAATTGTTTCGTGAATTTTAAATACAAAAACGGGTTAGATCGAATAGTAAGGCCTGCCTTTGTTTTTTCTCATCAACCGAAAACTCTCTATTTATAATTTGGCTAACTACCCTTCTCTAGAAAAATTAAAAGAAATACAGGAATATTTAAGGGAGATCTGACATATTTCCTACTCTTTGAGTTTCAGTGATGGCTAACTTGAATGTTAGCACGCATGGTGTGCGTTGGGGAAAAGAATTACCTTTAGTGTGAAAAATATTTTTCCTACAGGTATTAATGGTATTTTTTTGCGTAATTGGTTGCAGGGTACATTCTCTGATGAGGATGTACGAAAATGCATAGAAGTCGGGGGGTTTTACCAAACCTTTTGCCATGACAACTACTATATTTTTAAAGATATTTGATAGAATTAAGGATTATTGGTTATTCAATCTAGTGTTTATTGGGCAATCTATCAATAATTAGCAAGGTTTATTTTTCCTATAGTTTTACGTGATTTCCGCACGACTTATTTGATTACCGTCATATATATTTTCTCGCAATTCATTATACTTTACCTTAAAAAATATATATTTATATGTTTAACAGGTTAAATATTTAAGTAATAGATTTTACCTTGTTGGGCTCTAACTGGTGGTGACGGTAGATATTTTCTTAGTTTTCTGAATCAGGCTGTAATATTTGTGCTTTGAGCGTTTCTTGTGGTGGAGTAAATTCTAAGGAGCATTGGCCGGTTAGATCGTTTAATTGAGTAGTGGGGATTTCAGTTTTGGGAATCGCGCTATTCCAGTGGGATGAGCTTTGTTGAGCAGCCTCCGCTTGAAGATCTTTAAGCGGACACTGTAATTGATTGGGAATTGTGAAGTATGGGGGTTGTGGTGATACTTCGTTATATTTATTTCCAAGAACATTTTCTAATTTTGGGTTGAATGGTAAATTTACTTCAATTGTAAATAAAATTTCTACCGCTTTCTCCACGTTTGAACAAAATTCCCTCTGCTTTTGCAATTCTTTGTTGATTTCCGTTTTGTTTTCTCCCAGTTGTCTTTCTAAGCTTTCCTGTATGAGTTTAATTATTCCTTTTTGTCCTTTTAAGTGGTCTTATTCATTTTGTAGGTTTAGTAGTTTGATCTGTTCAGGGACTAGTGCTTCTTACACCGCTGCTGCTGCAGTTAAAGCAGTATTGGTTCGATAATTTTCCACATTTTTACCGATTTCTTGCATCTTAATATATAAGCCTTGTAGTTTTAGGAGCTTGTCAAAGTAATTGGATCCGCTAACAAGTGTAGCGTCACTTAATGATTCCTATTTATTTTGAATTTTTAGGACCTTCTCTTTGACTTCCATAAACTCAGTTTGGATCAGCTTGTTTATTTGCTTAGCCACAAGGATCTCATATATTTTCTTGTTTATTTTTTTCTTTGGATTCCTTTACCTAAAAAAGGGATTCAAGTACAAATTCTATTATTTTATAAATTTTTAGCCTCTCTTTTTTCATTTGTGCCGCGGCATCTATGAGCTTGGAGCGCCTCAGGAATAATTTTTCCATAACTGTTCAGTTAACGACGGGGTAGCACCTGGTTTTTTAGGGGAGAGGTCGAACAATTCTTGTTCGTGGGCTTCTAATTTCAGGGGTTTCTGTCAAATCGATATTCAGGTTATCTGTAAACGTTAATTGTTAGTTTCATTTTATAATTTATTTCAATCTCTTATCCAAACAATTTTGTTTCATATATTTGGGCATGTTTATCATATTCAAATTTGTACTAACATTATTTTATGAATTTTTAAGTATTTAGTCTCTGGACGTATTTCCATTTATCTAGTTTTCTAACCACTCTAAAGACTTCTTGGTAACTTCCTCCTCGTTTCCTTGAGGTTTACTCTTTTTAGGCTTTTCCATTGATATTTGATCATTTTTTTCGTATTGCTTCAATAGAAAATTTTTAACTTTTAATTTAGCCTCCTTCGCATGGGCCGCAGCTGTAGTTGGTTTTAGTTTTTGTGTGTTTTGGGGTTCTTCCGGGCCTGATTCATTGTCTGATTCAGTGGATTTGGTCTCTTAAGACTCATAATTAAGGCATTTTGGGGTAGTATTCTACGATTTGTTGTGGTGTCAGCCTGTCCTTCGTATATTTCTTCTCCTCTGGAGGTGCAAGTTTTATTTTCTGGTTCCTCATGTTGAATTCTTGACCTGGGAGAGTTAAGAGGTTCTTGAGAACTTTGGGAACAATCAATTATTTTCGTGGGGTTCCTCCATTGTTTAAAGGCCATGTCCTCAGGGGGTGGGGCATTTTCTGCACCAAGGTCTCTCTCCAGGAGGACCATTCTTTTGGCTTAACTTTGGGTACTGTTATATCGTGATATTGTCCTGGATTAACATGTTCAGGGGTTTTTGGATTCCAGGGCAATGTGCTTTGCTTTTTTTTTATAGGATAGTTGATTATATCCATAGCTTCTCTCAAGTTTTTCTTGTATGGATTCTTGGGAGAAGTCTTCTTTATTTCGTTACCAGCGGCTTCCATGGCTCTATTTAATACATCCTGTAATGTAGAGGGTCTCTCTATTCGGGTTGCTTGTGAGACCATGTCGTCTGGAAATCTTTTGGGGGGACAAGGAGTAGAGATTCTATCAGGAAAGGATTGGGTTTTTGGGGATAACCTATAATCTAATTCTTCTGAACTTTCTGAGGATGAAATTTTTGGACTCCTTGGTGTTTATTATTACGGTTTGTTCATTTTTCTCATTATTTTTTGCATGCTTCCTTTAAAATATCTACTACCCTACTAGGGTTTGTTTCATATAGTAATTTGAGACAACACTGTAAAAGGAACACAAAAAAAGACGAGTACACTGTAGCTAAGTTTGGAGTTTCTCAATATACAAAAACGACATAAGGTAGAATTTTGTCCCGTTGATTTACGTTATCTCTAACAAAATGTCTCAACATACTAACTAGAGTTCCGTTGAATCTTTCTGTCACTCCATTTGCCCGAGGATGGAATGGAGTAGTTAGTAATTGCTGAATGCTGAGAATTTTTTATATTTTTCGAATGTATGTCGATATGAGATTGGTTTTGTTGTCTGTTAAAATATCGTTTTGGATTGCGTGACGTGAGGGATATTTCGTTAATTTTACCGTGATTTTTGGTGATTTTACTGTTTGCATTGGGATGTCTTCTTGGTATCTTGTAGCCAGATCATTAATAACTAGAATTAAGTTTGTGGTTAAGGAAGGGCCGAATTGCTTTCACCCAGTTTCTCTCTCAGCCATCGGTTTTATTCCACAGTCTTTTTTTCAGAATTGTATAGGTATAAATGTACCTCCTCACTGTCTTTCACTGGTTAAAGGTTTATTGCATGCATCAAATCTACTGTAGACAATCTATTGTTCCACTTTAGGGTACTTTTAGTGGGAGTCTCATATAAATCTGAATATAAAGACTATTTTTGATGGCTCACTGTGGTAGCTTTTTAGAATTAATATTTAATTCCACTAATTCTTGCTCCTTTCCTGACTTTGTGTGAATGTCCTGTCTGTAATTTAAAAACCTGATTAAAAATTCAAAAACCTCAAATTACGTTGTAAGCCTCCTTTCCTTCCAAGTGAAATTTACCCATGTAAAATAGAACCGCTTTGTCTATTAACCTAAAATCATGAAACCTACAGACATCAAATAAGACTTGGTCGTGCAATTTAAAAAGTAGCAAGCAAATGTATTTTGACTGAATAATTTTTGTATAATCTTTCCCACAACAAACTTAGTAGAAATCAATAAATTTTGAAGCAAAAATGATACAATGTCACAGAAGTATGAGATGAATTTCAGTTTAATTAAATATTGCGCGACAGGTGGTCAACAATATAGATTAATTTTAGGAACTTGAATCATCAAACTGTCAAGAGAAATTAGAATTTATTAGACAAAAAATAGCTACAAGAGATACAAAGTATTTTCATCTAATCAAGTTATATTGTTCCAAAACAAAGTTTATGTTATGTATTCTAATGTAATCAAGTTGTATTGTTCCGCAACAAAGTTTCATATCGATAAATTATAAGTCATCTTGAAACTACATGACAAGTCGTTAGCAATAAATATAAAAAGTAATTCTTTGTTCGACAGGAAAAAATCCAAGATGTCAATCTTGCAACTTAAAAGTATATGAAAGTTGAGGTAGTCAAATTGTGTGCTTTTTTAATCGAATTATGTATTCCTCGGTCCAGTAGGAATACGGGTAACATCCCTCTAGTAACGCCTTAATGTAGACATCGGCAAAATTTGGATACTTTAGTAACTAGGATTTGCAGTCTTTCGTCAGTCTTTTGTGAGTTTTTCATGAGGCTTTAAAGAGTCCTTGGAGAGTCTTTTGAGAATCTATTTTCAGACTGTGTTCAAGTCAAACATTGAACTTACAGTTTAGATAGAGTCCAGCGGGAATCTATCTTTCAGCATATGATAAACCTAGTGTCAGCTTTTGTGCAGCTAAGTCTGAGTACATTGCGTGACAGAATTTACACCGATGTATTAATAATTATGCTCCACACCATGGTGCTCACACCAGTAAATGGAAGTGCCATTTATTTGATATTCCTGTACAAACCTTGTAATACAAACGTGAGTAAAAATAAATACATTACTTTCTTATTAATGGCTCTTCATGTTAGTATCTCTCAGAGGAATTGTCCTATGCTTCTCTTATTCGCCCCCTAAGGAATATGAATCCTTATGATCTAATGTACAGGTAATGAATAGTAACCAAATAACGCGATGACCCTAGATGTTATGGCTTTACTTTATAGTTAGGTTCTTTAACAGTAGAATCGAGGGTCAGTCGAAAGAAATCCATCTAGTTTTCTAAATCTTCCCCGTTAGAATTGGCGCGACTCTCTTCTAATGGAGAAAAGTACAAGGATTAAAAATTTTATTGAAAAAAGGGAAATATATACAATTTACTGAGAGATACTAAACATACATAGAGAAAGTGCCAATTTTTTAAGCCTACAATATTTATGATAACACAAAAAGAACCCCTCTAAGTACTTCTCACATAGGAGATAAGAAGTAGGACCTCCCCTCATAAGCTAAGTAAAAATTTGGAGGTGTGAAATATAAAAGTGTCCGAAAAACTTAAAAGTACCAAATTTAGATTGTCATAAAGCTTTTGAGAAATTTATCAATATGTCTTTAGATCCAAGCGAACAATTGTTAAAACCAAAACTTATTGCTAAAACAGTGGAAATTTCCAAATCCCTTCCCCAATGCAATGGTGGCTCAGAGGTGGATGAATTTAGTATTAATTTAAACCAGTTTGTAGAAGTAACCAATACTGACTTAAAACAATGGTGGGCATGCTTCTCATGAGATTAAAATGGCAAGCTTTGACCTTTCTGAAACAAATCGAGAACACTATAGGCGAAGACAATAACCTCCCAATAGACTATATAGAAAAGCTGCTAAGAGTGTTCCGAGAGAGATTCGTTGAAACCAGTTCAACACATAAACTAAAACACGGGACAGTATGTTTTGACGAAACAAAAAATGTCAAGGGGTACCTACAGGTATCAACAGAGGAAAAATATGGGAAAGAATCTGGTAGTGTATATGATAAAATTGTACAATATGCCTTCTTACGAGGGCTAAGCCCAAAACTATATCGAATGATAATATCTAAAAACATTCAAACCTTGGACCTGGTAGTTCAAAAAGTGGAAAGATTGGTAGAAATTGACACAATTGTGGCAAACCACGATAAGTCAAGAATAAATAACGTAGGAGACTCAACGCCGGGACGATCACGAGAGGTTTCCCCCGTATTTTTTTCAAGAGATAATTCCCCAAATCAAAATAAAAAAAGGCCTTCAACCCCCACGAAGCAGAGAACTGTACGTTTCGTACCTACCAATACGAAAAATTACGCAAATAATTCCCCTTCAATTATATCGTATGTATGTAATCGACCAGGCCATATTGCCAGGGTGAGCCGTTCTAGAGACAACTATGTACCAGCAAATCCCAATTATAATAACCGTTTGTTTGGGAGAACAAACTTAAATCACAATGGGTCAGGCAGTAATAGGGGTAATCCTCTACGCCTACAATTACCCCGCAACGCATACCAAGCCCTGTTGGTACACAAACCCTTGGCGTATACAAACCCTTCCCCCAACAGACAAAATAATTATCGCTTTCCAAACCCAAATACACGGCAAAACACGTGCCAAGGACAGTGTATCCCACTAGATTTAATAGGAATACGGGTAATAAAAGAGGAAATTTTTCTCCGTCAGGAAATTTTCCGACAGTGCGAAATGAACAAATGCCACGGGCCGTCGGCACAAAAAATTTCAACATGCGTAACAATACTTGGCAATCACGCCGGTCAAACGTCAATTAGCTAGCTAGGGAAATTCCGGGTGAGCCCCAATTTCAAACACCGACTTATCAAATGAACACACTGGGAAACGAGTCAGGCCCCCAAGAAAATTAACTAGGAGCCTGGAGGCCAGTATTTCTTATAGGTACCCATCCAGTAGTAGTACCTTCTTTAAGTGATAATAATGATATATTACCTATATTTAGTGATTTTGGTATTGCGAATATTTATTTCAAAGCACTGGTGAATTCCGGCGCGACAGTTAATATAATAAGCTCAAATGTATTAAATGAGTTACCAGTGTATATCAAGCGACGGAAACGTTTCAGTATTCCCTGTTTAACTAGCGTCACAGGGCATAGGTGGGGAGTAAAAGGCTCAATACGACTAGAGGTGAAAAAATACAATAAGATTTTCTCTACTAACTTCATAATATGCAAGAATTTTCCATACGAGGCTATAATCGGTGCTAATGTTTTAAAATCTTATAGAGTGCTATTAGATGTTGCCAATTACAGACTCATATATCCAGCCGATCCTTCTCCCCTTTCTCCGCGCGTCCCATATATAACCCACACGTCGGACGCAACAGTGAATATAATAGAGTTTTTTTGTGTCCCATTTCTCGTCTTGTTGGAGAACAAATTCCATTGGCAAATGGATTGAGTCTATAAAGGCAAAGATAGGGGAAAAGCAAAAGAATAGGCAAGTACAGGTTAAGAAAATAGCCGAGTTGTGGAATGAGTTAATAAACCTCACCGTGGTCTGCATGCAACCAACCCCACTAGCAGAAGATTTGGCGCAACAAAACGCCAATCTGAACTTAATAGAAAATAAATCAGAAGAAAAATATTTTGGGTTTATCATACGTAAAACAAAAATTCCCCAGAAAACAATAAAAAGAGTTCATATCTCACAAATGATCGAACCAATAAATGATAAATCTAAAATTTTGTTTGCGTCTCCATTGCAAGAAATCCCTGAGGAACTGTTATGCGAAGAGCAGATCATATCCTACGAAAAAGGGTAAGATTTTATTTCTTTAACAAATACCCATGAAAATAATACAATTACAATTAAAAAGGAATACGTCTTGTTGAAATATAAGTCATATCTCTGCGCAAGCTAGATAAGTGGAAAAATTCTAAAAGGAACTTAGTCAATAGTATTAATACTCTAAGCGATAGGTACCCACTAACAAGATCACAATTCTTAGAAAATATTTATATAGATCACATTCAAGACGGAGAATTAAAAGAAACATTATGTGAATTACTGTGGAACTTTCGGGATGTATTTTCCACTTGTGAGGAAGATATTGGATTGATACTGTTCTAAGAACACTCTATCCAAATGACAGGGTTGTCTGTGGCCAAACAGCCCTACCGTATCCACCACCCATACAAAGATTGGTTAAAAAACAAGATCCGTGAATTACAGAGAAAAAATATTTTACGCCCAAGTATAAGCCCGTATTCGGTCCAAGTCATATTGGTTCAAAAAAAGAACACTGATCTTAGGCTCGTAGTAGACAATAGAGCCCTAAATAAACAGGTAGTTAGTTATAAGTTTCCTCTGGGCCGAATCAATAAAGTCCTTGATTCCATCTCAAACAAAAATTAAAAATTTACCTCCCTAGATCTTACGCAAGGGTATCACCAAGTCAAGATAGCGGAAAATGACGTTTATGAAATGGCATTAACTACAACTGAATGTGGTTTTTATGAATATTTAAGAGTACCCTTTGGACTTGAACCAAGTTCAAGCTTATTATGTTGACCTCTGTTGCACTTATTGCGAGGCTTAAAGAATATTATTCATTTATGGATGATGTAATATGCGTAAGAAAAAACCCTGAGGATCATTTAGCCACATTAGCCAAAGTCTTTGAGAAATTCAGGGAAGGCAATTTTAAATTTCGACCTGAAAAAGTGAATTTATTTCAACCAAAATCAAATTTTTGCGTGTAGTATTGACCCAAGGTCAAATATCCCCAGATCCGGAGAAGATAAAATGTGTACAAAATCTGAGACCCCCAAAAACTATAAAACAATTACGAGGAATCCTCGGACTGACTAGTTATTTTAGAAAATTCACACGCTATCACGCCCAAATTGCCAAAACCTCTAACGGAACTAACTAAAGGAAACCCCCAAAATATTACCTGGTCCCAGGAAGCTTAAACGTCCGTAGACCGTCTCAAGAAGGCACTCACTTCAGAACCAATATTATCGTTTTCTGATCTCGAAAAAGGACAATTTGCGGTTACAACTGATGCCTCATCCAAAGGAATTGGTGCAATTCTTTCTCAAATAATTCCCGAAGAAAATTCTGACCCTCTACAAGGACCCCAGGGTCAGGGTCAAGAGAGAGTTATATGCTACTCAATTAAGACCTTGTCGAAAGGTTAAAGCAGTTATTCTGCAACACAATTAGAATTACTATCTATAATTCATCACTTGGACAAATTTATTCATTATTTGGTTGGTCTAAAATTTAAGCTGCGTTCGGACCATAAAATCTTGCAGTACCTGAGCACTTTCAAAAACCCAACGTGAATTCTAGCTAGATGAATAATGAAAATCCAAGACCTTGATTACGAATTTCAACATTTGAAGGGTAAACAAAACGGCCCCTGTGACTACTTGAGTAGGTTCTCCGAGAAAACCCTTTCAGATAATGAAGATGAAGAAACAAATGTCATAAACCCCAGTAAACGACATAAAAAGAATAAACTTAAAATTCTGATAGAAGAAAACAAGAATAACCATTGCCCTCTATCGCTAGTAAATATAAAAAGAAACCAAAACAAGCGAGAAATGTGTCTAACGCTCATTAACAATTTTGTGAATGATGATATGTTACCCGATAAATTCAAAGCCCTAAGAAGAGAAATCGACAATTTTTATTACGATATAGACGAAGAAATCCTCTGCAGGATCGTAACATACGATGCTAAGGGAAATCAAACTTCAACAATCACTGTATTAACCCAAAACTTAGTAATAACTGCCCTCAAATTCTTTCAGTCGGATACTGGCGGACACTTAAGAATAACTAAAACGTTCCATAAGTTAAAACAGTATTTTTTCGTTCCGTCGGCGTTAACCAAACTCAAAGACTTTGTAAATAGATGCCAATCATGTAATTCGAGAAAAAATCCCCAAGCTCTTCCTAACCCCCCAATGGAAAGAGTTCCAGTAGCAAGGTTCCCATTCGATATTATATGGTTTGACTTGTATGGAACCAGCGGAGGCCTGTCTGTCTCCAACAGAGGTTGTACTTTTATTTTTACAGTTATAGATCACTATTCGAGATTTATATTTGCTAAGGCATTAAAAAAAGGCGCGTATGCCACAAGCAAGGCATTGGCGAAACTGTTTTTAAAATTTGGGATACCTAACACGGTAATAAGTGATAAAAGAAGTAATTTTGTTTTCAAAGTAACAAAAGAATAAATGAGTTTTCTTAATGTAGAGAAACTGGTGACATCACCATACCCCCCATAAGCCAATGGTAAAATAGAAAATAGGCATAAAACATTTGCGAATGTTTTGAGTATTTACACTAAAGATAACAGGAACGACAGGAATCAAGTCTTACCATACCTAACGAACAATACTGGTTTTTCGGAAGTGACTAAAAAAAGTCCTTTTTGATTATTATTTGGCCGCGACTTCAAAATCCCTTATGAGGAGATTATCGAATCAAGACAGTATTACAATAATACAGAGGATTACAAACAGGAGTTCATAAATAGAATGAGGGAAATTTAAGAGAGAGTTAGGCAAGAGTTGTAAAAATCTAAAAAAAAGTCAAGAGCTAAGAAACATACCAAAATTTAAGGGAGAAAAAAAATTTTAAGATAGGAGATTGCGTTTACCTAATGAATGAAGCTAAGACGGAAGGCAAAAAACTTTTCAATAAATATTCTGGACCGTATAGAATAATCAAAAAAATATGAAAACGGGTTTACTTTTAAAATGACAAACCCCGATACGGGAAGAACCTATAAGGCACACGTTATTCAAAAAAAAAGAGCCAAATTTCCGGAAGGATGGGTATCGAAACCCACGTCTACCGATTCGTCAAACGTGGAAGACGAACCACCTCAATCAAGGCTGGCCAAATTAAAACATTTTAATTTGAAACAAAATTATTTTGAAATGATAGTGATGAAGTAGATAATTTCGGAGACCACACTTTCCTTCCATGCCGATAAAATAAAATTTCAAAATAGGGATAAAATACTTTTTAATAGACAGTGTATAATAAATTTAAAAAAAAATACCAGATATTACGGTCACATATACAGTAACCGTCATCAGTAGTAAAATTTTTTACTACTAAGCAGTTTTACTACTGATGACGGTCACTGTATATGTGACAAAATGTCTGGTATTTTTTGTGAAATTTATTATACACTGTCTATTAAAAAGGATTTTATACCTATTTTGAACTTTAATTTTATCATGACAGTGATGAAGAAAAATTTGAGGAATTCTTAGATATGAAAAATTTAGTGGTTCCAAAAAAAGAAGTCCCTAATACCAGTCAGAATAAACACACCAAGGAGTCCAAAAAGTTCATCCTCAGATAGTTCAGAAGAATTAGATTATAGGTTATCCCCGAAAACCCAATTCTTTCCTGATAGAATCTCTACCCCTTGTCCCCAAAAAGATTTCCAGAGGACATGGTCTCATAAGCAACCCCAAAAGAGAGACCCTCTTCATTACAGGATGTACTAAATAGAGCCATGGAAGCCTCTTGTAACAAAATAAAGAAAACTTCTCCCAATAATCCATACAAGAAAAACTTGAGAGAAGCTATGGATATAATCAACTTTCCTATAAAAACGAAGCTAAGCATATTGCCTTGGAATCCAAAAACTCTGAAGATGTCAATCCAGGACAATATCACGATATAACAGTACCCAAAGTTAAGCCCAAGGGATGGTCCTCCTGGAGAGAGACCATGGTGCAGAAAATGCCTCACCCCCTGAGGACATGGTCTTTAAACAATGGAGGAACCCCACGAAAATAATTGATTGTTCCCAAAGTTCTCAAGAATCTTTTAACTCTCCCAAGTCAAGAATTCAACACGAGGAACCGGAAAATAAAAGTTCCACCTCAAGAGGAGAAGAAATATACGAAGAACAGGCTGACGCCACCCCAAAATCGCAGAATACCTCCCCAAAATGCCTTAATTATGAGTCTTAAGAGACCAACTCCACTGAATCAGACAATGAGTCAGGCCCGGAAGAACCCAAAGACACACGAAAACTAAAACCAACTACAGCTGCGGCCCATGCGAAGGAGGCTAAATTAAAAGTTAAAAAATTTCTATTGAAGCAATACAAAAAAATGATCAAATATCAATGGAAAAGCCTAAAAAGAGTAAACCTCAAGGAAACGAGGAGGAAGTTACCACGAAGTTTTTAGAGTGGTTAAAAAACCAGATAAATGGAAATACATCTAGAGACTAAATACTTAAAAGCTCATAAGATAATGTTAGTACAAATTTGAATATGATAAACATGCCCAAATATACAAAACAAAACTGTTTGGATAAGAGATTGAAATAAATTATAAAATGAAACTAAAAATTAACGTTTACAGATAACCTGAATATCGATTTGACAGAAACCCCTGAAATTAGAAGCCCACTAGCAAGAATTGTTCTACCTCTCTCCTAAAAAACCAGGTGCTACCCTGTCGCTAACGGAATAGTTATGGACAAATTATTCCTGTGGCACTCGATGCCGCAGCGATGCCGCAGCTCATAGATGCCGCGGCATAAATAAAAAAAGAGAGACTAAAAATTGATAAAATAATAGAATTTGTACTTGAATCCCTTTTTAAGGTAAAGGAATCCAAAGAAAAAAATAAACAAGAAAATATATGAGATCCTTGTGGCTAAGCAAATAAACAAGCTGATCCAAACTGAGTTTATGGAAGTCAAAGAAAAGGTCATAAAAATCCAAAATGAATAGGAATCATTAAGTGACACTAGGCTTGTCAGCGGATACAATTACTTTGATAAGCTCCTAAAACTACAAGGCTTATATATTAAGATGCAAGAAATCGGCAAAAAAGTGGAAGATTATCGAACCAATACTGCTGTAACTGCAGCAGCAGCGGTGTAAGAAGCACTAGTCCCTGAACAGATTAAACTTCTAAGCCTACAGCATGAATACGACCACTTAAAAGGACAAAAAGAAATAGTTAAACTCATAAAGGAAAGCTTAGAAAGACAACTGGGAGAAAATAAAACGGAAATCATCAAAGAATTGCAAAAGCAGAGGGAATTTTGTTCAAACTTGGAGAAAGCGGTAGAAATCTTATTTACAATTGAAGTAAATTTACCATTCGACCAAAAATTAGAAAACGTTTTTGGAAATAAATATAACGAAGTATCACCACAGCCCCCATACTTCACAATTCCCAATCAATTAAGACCATCAAGTTCACTTAAAGACCATCAAGCGGAGGCTGCTCAACAAAGCTCATCCCACTGGAATAGCGCGATTCCCAAAACTGAAATCCCCACTACTCAAGTAAACGATCTAACCGGCCAATGCTCATTAAAATTTACTCCACCACAAGAAACGCTCAAAGCACAAATATTACAGCCTGATTCAGAAGGCTAAGAAAATATCTACCGTCACTGCCAGTTAGAGCCCAACAAGGTAAAATCTATTACTTAAATATTTAACCTGTTAAAACTATAAATATATATTTTTTAAGGTAAAGTATAATGAATTGCGAGAAAATATATATGACGGTAATCAAATTTGTTGTGCGAAAATCACGTTAAACTATAGGAAAAATAAACCTTGCTAATTATTGATGGATTGCCCAATAAACACTAGATTGAATAACCAATAATCCTTAATTCTATCAAATATCTTTAAAAATATATGTGACTGGCCAAGAATGGGCCAGAGACTATGAAATGTTGTTAATGCATAAAAAGGGCATACATACGAAAAAGTAGTAGTTGTCATGGCAAAAGGTTAGGTAAAACCCCCCGACTTCTATGCATTTTCGTACATCCTCATCAGAGAATGTACCCTGCAACCAATTACGCTGAAATATACCTTTAATACCTGTAGGAAAAAAATTTGTCACACTAAAGGTAATTCTTTGCCCCAACGCACACCATGCGTGCTAACATTCAAGTCAGCCATCACTGAAACTCAAAGAGTAGGAAATATGTCAGATCTCCCTTAAATATTCCTGTATTTCTTTTAATTTTTTTAGAGAAGGGTAGTTAGCCAAATTATAAATAGAGAGTTTACGGTTGATGAGAAAAAACAAAGGCAGACCTTACTATTCGATCTAACCCGTTTTTGTATTTAAAATTCACGAAACAATTTTTCCAAAAGATGATTTGAACTCAAAATTTGGCAGAAATTCCTTCACCAAAAACAGTACTATTTAAATTATGTGATTTTTTCACAACAAAAACACAAAATGTAATGGCAAAATAGTCGATTTATTTACATATTTTCCCCCAAAAAGTTAGAATACTTTCCCTTTTTATTTGAAACGTTAAAAATGTAGATTGATTGACCTGTGTACCGTGTTATATTCTAGAAATACCCTTATTAATAAGTAATCTATTCGGCTTATTTTTCTGGAATATAACACTTTTTTTTTTTCAAAAAAAGAAAAAACGAAGATATAGCTAAAATGTGTACCCTAATGGGTAAAATAGAAATTAACCCTACCTACAACCGGTAAGCTTAACCAAGCTTTAGATTTCCAAACACATTCATAAGAAAATGAAATAAAAACAATCTTAAAATGCATTATCTTCCAGTCATCGTAAACCTAAACCAAGTAAATAAGAGGGCAAAAGCTCCCAAGACCTTAAAACAAGTGCAGTAACAGTTAATGCCAAATAGCAAAAAAGATACTATTGTAAAATTAATGAATAGGAAGCGAAAAAAGGTACCAAAAATTTTTATTCACGAGCATCTAGACCGCAGGTTTAGCCCTCAAACTTAACCAATGTCAACGTCAATGTCCAATGTCAAACTTAAAACAAATGTCTTAAGTTTTAACAGCAATAGCATTAATGACAGCGGTATATATATATATATATATATATATATATATATATATATATATATATATATATATATATATATATATATATATATATATATATATATATATATATATATATATATATATATATATATATATATATATATATATATATATATATATATACTGCGCGCGCGCTATTGCTGTTAAAACTTAAGACATTTGTTTTAGAGATTTGACATTGGACATTGTTTAAGACATTGGTTAAGTTTGAGCTAAACCTACGATCTAAATGCTCGTGAGCAAAAATTTTTGTTGCATCTTCCTATTCATTAATTTTACAATAGTATCTTTTTCGCTATTTGGCATTAACTGTTACTACTTGTTTAAGGTCTTGAAGCTGCTATGTATTTGGTTTAGACACGATGACTAGAAAGATAATACATTTTAAGATTGTTTGTTTCATTTTCTTATGAAAATGTGTTTGGAAATCTAAAGCTTTGAGTTAAGCTTTACCGGTTGTAGGTAGGGTTAATTTCTATTTTACCCATTAGACATTTGCCTATATCTTCGTTTTTCTTTTTTGAAAGTGTTATATTCCAGAAAATGGGTAATAGATTACTTATTAATAAGCTAGAATATAACACGGTACACAGGTCAATCAATCTACATTTTTAACGTTTCAAATAAAAAAGGGAAATTATTCTAACTTTTTGAGAAAAATATGTAAATAAATCGACAATTTTGCCATTACATTTTGTGTTTTTGTTGTGAAAAAAATCACATAATTTAAATAGTACATTTTTAATTGAAAATTTCTGCCAAAATTTTGAGTTTAAATCATCTTTTGAAAAAATTGTTTCGTGAATTTTAAATGAAAACGGGTTAGACCGAATGAGGTCTGCCTTGTTTTTTTCTCATCAACCGTAAACATAATTTAATGTACTTCTCTAAAAAAATTAAAAAAAGAAATACAGAAACCTTTAAGGAGATCTGACATATTTCCTACTCTTTGAGTTTCAGTAGATGGCTTATTGAATGTTAACACGCATGTGCACGTTTAAGTAAAACACCTTTAATGTGACAAATTTTTTCCTGCAAAGGTATTAAAAAGGTATATTTCAGCGTAATTGGTTGCGAAATTTTATTCTCTGATGAGGATGTACGAAAATGCATAGAAGTCGAGTACCTAACTTAGCATATTATTTAACTACTACTTTTCGTATGTATACCTACTTTTATGCATTGGCAACATTTCATAGTCTCTATTTATTCTTGATGATCACAGAGATATTTGATAAATTAGGATTATTGGTTATTCAATCTAGTGTTTATTGGGCAATCAATGGTGGCAAGGTCTTCCTATAGTTTAACGTGATTTTTCGCACAACAGAATTGTGCAAATGTATATATTTTCTGTAGTTCATCATACTACCTTAAAATGCTTCTAATATTTATAGTTTTAACAGGTTAAATGTTAAGTAATAAATTTTACCTTTTGGTCTCTAACTAACTGGTGACAGTAGATATTTTCTTAGCCTTCTGAATGCAGCATTGCTTTAATTGTTTCTTGTGGTGAAGTAGAATTTTAATGATGCGTAATCTAGATCGTTTACTGGTGAATGAGATTCAGTTTTGGGAATCGCATTGTATTCCAGTGGATGAAGGCAGCCTCCATGATGGTCTTTGGACTTGATGGTCTGGACTGATTGAAGGAAATTGTGAAGTATGAAGTATGTGGTGATACTTCGTTATATTTATTTTCAAAACATTTTCTAATTTTTGGTCGAAATGGCAAATTTACTTCAATTGTAAATAAGATTTCTACCGCTTTTCTCAAGTTTGGTAAAATTCCTCTGCTTTTGCAATTCTTTAGATTTTATTTTCTCCCAGTTGTCTTTCTAAGCTTTCCTTTATGAGTTTGAGAAACTATTTCTTTGTCCTTTTGAGTGGTCCTCTTATTCATGCTGGAAGCTTAGAGTTTGATCTGTTCAAGGGATAGTGCTTCTTGCATTGAAGAGTAGTTTGTTAAATCTTCCTTTTGCCATTTCTTTGCATCTTAATATATAAGCCTTGTAGTTTTAGGGTAACTTATCAAAGTAATTGTATCCACTGACAGGGGTGTAGTGTCACTTGTATTCATTTTGGATTTTTATGACCTTTTCTTTACCACATAAACTCAGTTTGGATCAGCATTTGCTTGTACACAGGATCTCATATATTTGCTTGTTTATTTTTTCTTTGGATTCTTTGCAAAAAAGGGATTCAAGTACAAATTCTATTATTTTATCAATTTTGAGTCTCTCTTTTTTTTTATTTATGCCGCGGCATCCATGACTTACTTGTCACTAAATCAGATGCAGATATTTGTGTAAATATTACATTGTGATAAAATTTTTTTAACTTGAAATTCA
This sequence comes from Artemia sp. Qi Xiang Cuo, assembly GCF_049724085.1. Classification (NCBI taxonomy): domain Eukaryota; kingdom Metazoa; phylum Arthropoda; class Branchiopoda; order Anostraca; family Artemiidae; genus Artemia; species Artemia sp. Qi Xiang Cuo. The sequence goes on from NW_028300808.1 coordinate 967,758, forward strand.
ATTTCTATTTTCAGGGGTTTTTCTGAATATCATTGATTATCTGTAAAACGTTAATTTTGGATTTCATTTTATAATTTATTTCAATCTCTTATCAAACAGTTTTGATTTTGTATATTTGGGTACATGTTTGTAACATTATCTTATGAGCACAAGTATTTGAATCTCTCTAGATGTATTTCCATTTTCAGTTTTTTTAACCATACAAAACTTCGTGAGTAACTTCCTCACTTTCGATTTCCTTGGGTTTGCTCTTTTTAGGCTTTTCCATTGATATTTGATCATTTTTATTATTTGTAAAATTTTTAACTTTAATTTGGCCTCCTTCGCATGGGACATTTATCAACTTCCAATGAAAGTTGGTTTTGAATTTTCGTATGTTTGGGATTCTTGAATACAAACTCATTATTGATTCAGTGGAGTTGGTTTTCTCTTAAGACTCATAATTAAGGCATTTGGGGAGGTATTCTGCGATTTTGGGGTATCTTTTCAGCTTGTTCTTCGTATATTTCTTCTCCTCTTGAGTGGAACTTTATTTTCCCGGTTCCTCGTGTTGTGAATTCTTGACTTGGGGGAGGATTAAAGATTCTTGAGAGCACTGGGAGCAATCAATTATTTTCATTATGGTTCCCTCCATTAAAGGCCATGTCCTCAGGAAGTGGGGCATTTTCTGCACCAAGGAATCTCTCTCCAGGAGGACCATTCTTTTGGCTTAACTTTGGGTACTGGTTATATCGTGATGTCCTGGATTATTCAGGGTTTTGGATTCCAAGGCAATATGCTGCTTCGATTTTTATAGGAAAGTTGATTATATCCATAGCTTCTCTCAAGTTTTCTTGTATGGATTATTGGGAGAAGTTTTCTTTATTTTGTTACAAGAGGCTTCCATGGCTTCTATTTAATTACGTCACATGAAGAGGGTCTCTTTAGGTTGCTATGAGACCATGTCCTCTGGAAATCTTTTGGAGACTTGAGGGTAAATTCTATCCTTTTGGGGATCAGGTAACCTATAATCTAATTCTTCTGAATATCTGAGGATGGTTTTGGACTCCCTTTAATCTGTTTTTATTCTGACTGGTATTAGGGACTTTCTTTCTGAACCACTAAATTTTTCATAGCTAAGAATTCCTCAAAGTTTTCTTCATCACATGATAAAATTAAAGTTCAAAATAAGTATAAAATCCTTTTTAATAGACAGTGTATAATAAATTTCACAAAAATACAGACATTTGTCACATATACAGTGACCGTCATCAGTAGTAAAACTGCTTAGTGGTAAAATTTTACTACTGATGACAGTTCTACATTTCTTGTAATAATGACCGTAATATCTGGTATTTTTTTTAAATTTGTCCTATTAAAAAATTGTTTTATCCCTATTTTGAAATTTTATTTTATCGGCCATGGAAGAAATTGTGGTCTCAGAGAATTATCTACTTCATCACTATCATTTCAAAATAATTTTGTTTCAATTAAAATGACAGTTCTTCCACATTTTGACGAATCGGTAGACATTGGGTTTCGATACCTGT